>NC_060267.1:8818648-9118648 GCF_021613505.1 Equus quagga | reverse complement strand
ATTGTGGTTTATGCTTATTGGCCGTTTGTATATCTCTTTTGGAGAAATGTCTATCCAGATCATTTGCCCATGTTTAACTGGGTTGTTTATCTTTTTAGTATTGAGTTTCAGAGTTCTTTGTATATTCTAGATAAAAGTCTCTTATCAGTTATGTGATTTGAAAGCACTTTTTCCAATTCTGTGGGTATTTTTTCACTTTCATGATGGTATTGATCGATCTCCAGCTTTTTAAAACATAATAGAAGAGTGTCAGAATGTTCGTTTTCAATAAATTGACTAATTCTTTCACAAAAGTTGACTAAGCATCTAATTTTGCAAGGACTGTTAACTTGGTAAGCAGAGACAAATACGACATTCTTTTTCAAGTCATTTAGAGTCCTGTAGGGAAGAGGGAAAATATGGGTACATACCCATAAGTAATGCAGAAAATGTAATCATGGCGATTTGGCCCCTTGTTATTGAAATACTAAGGAAGAGAGATGCAGCTTGGGGAGTTTGAGTAAGGCTTCCTGAAATAGTTGATGGCAAATTGAGTTTTCATGTGAACAAGGTAATTTAGAGGAAGATAGAGATTTTAGGCATGAGCAAAAGCAAGAGGGAGAACTGATGAGGATTTTTAGGCTGCTTAATTTTAAAACGGTTTATGATGAGGATTTTTAGGCTGGTTACTTTTAAAACTGCAGATGAGAAGCAGGCTCCGAGGACTGGAATTTTGCTTGCCCTTTTGAGACATTTGCATTTGTGAAGGAAGGGGGGATGACCTTGTAGGGACCTGAAATTGGCCACCCCAGGATATGTCTCTTTGGCATCAGGATTGTTTTGGGCTGATTGCTTTTGATGGGCTGGGACAGGGAAGGAGGCTCTGGGGAATGGAACTTGCCCTTGTTGGGACACATTTACATTTGTAAGGTAAATCTCTACCTGTAAAACGTGCCTCCCTCTCTGTACCAGGAAGAAGAGGAGAGATGACCTTGTCCCTAGAAACTCTTAATGGGGAAGGCAAGAACTTAAGTTGGTTGCTGTCTGGCAATCTCATGTAACTGGTTTAGGGTGGTGGTGTCTAACCTTTCTAACCTTTACTTAATCCCGATTTGATTCTTGTCTAAAAGTCATGGGATCACCCAATGACCAGACCCCACCTGCACTGATACCATTTTAACTTTTTTTCGTGTTCTTTCCTTTGTCTTGTAAAGAGATGAATCATATACCTATGCCTTAAATTTAGCTCTAACCCTCAACTTGGGGCAGCAGAAGCTCTGACTGCCCATGGGTCCTATCCCCATGCTACACTATTCTCTAAATAAAAGAGCACTACTGCCAGATCTTAAGAGTCTAAGAAATCTTTCTTTCGACTCCTCGGCTCACCGACCCCGCATCATTTCCACAAACAGTTTGATGTTGTTGGATTATGACATGAAAGGCAGGGAATGGCTGCAAAATACGATTATAGTGGGATTGGTAGAAGCTGGATCCCACACACTGTATGGCCGGTTACAGAGCTTAAATCACGTCCTGTTGTCAGTAAGCTGAAACCTCCCAAATTAGAGAATCATATAGCTTAAATCTAGATATAAACACATATATACACAATACAAATAGAAATAGAAATATGCACCTGAAAAGCTGCAATAGAGAACTGACATAAATTCAACAAAAACATTAAGCTCTTTCTAAATGTAATATCTTCATTTATAAAACTCAATTTGAAAATTACTCCCGCTAATCTACCCTGCTGTATGTGACTATGATGCATTTTTTCATCTTTACTTTCTTTACAATTAGGCATTTCTCATATTTCTCTATACTTTTGCCTTAGTCCCTTGAAAATTAAGGCTGGATTCCTCCCAATTCCGTATGTGGTTATCTTCCTCCTTGTTTTGGGGGTCTTTGAGAGAGCAGAGAGTACTCGACCGATTTTGGCATCTGGCAAAAACATGGTGCTACGAAAGGTGAAACAAATCTTTGAAGCAAGATGACTAGAGGATGAAGGAGAATCAAATAGATTTATTTTCATTCAAAATGCTATTTTCCTGAGAGATGTCAGCAGGATGGCAGAACAGGAAGCTCTGGACTCTCCTATCCCCCACAAACACACTAATTAAGCAACAATTCATGGACAAATTTCCTTTATGAAATTTCCTGCATCTCTCAGTATTCAAGATTTCTTGACCATATATGTGGGGGTTCATTTCTGGGCTCTTTACTCAGTTCCATTAGTCTGTGTGTCTGTTTTTATGCCAATACCACACTTTTTTGGTTACCATCACTTTGTAATATAGTTTGAAATAGGAAATGTGATGCCTCTAGCTTTGTTCTTTTTTCTCAAGATTTCTCTGGCTATCTGGAGTCTTTTGGGGTTCCATATGAATTTTAGGATTCAGAAAAGTGTTTCTTAAAAGCAATTTGAGTCATTTCTTTCAATGCCTCTCCATCATGTTAAAGATAACATTCATTCTCCTTAACTTATCATTCAATCTCTCGTGATCTAACTTTTGTGTCTCTCTAGTCTCAACTTCTGCTGCTCCTGAGCATCAGTGCTCCTTTTCAGGAAAAGTCCACCACATTCAATTCCTTCTTCCATTACTGGATCGGTTTTAAATCTCCATGCTTCGGCACAACTATTATGTACCTTCAAACTCTTGTTGCTTCTTCACCAGGGTTCTCATTATTCAGCAAAATATCACTTCCTTTAAGAAATACAGGCCTAAACTTTAATTTAAATGCACTGGATACATACTTTGTATCACCGTTGGTGCTTATGCTCTATGGAAATCCTTATACTATTGTCTCTCCCATTAGTTTTCTTGAGGAGAGTTGCTAAGTTGCCATCCTTCCCAGGGCCTATTACAGTGCTTAATCCATTGTCAGTGCTCCGACAATGGGTATGAACTATGAAAAAATATGAATGAAAGAATAAATGAATGAAAAAATGGGTTATGGTCCAAAAGATAATGAAACATTTATATTAATACATAAAATCTTTTATGCTCCAAAGGCATCAATCAAGATGACTAGTTCATCTTAATGTTACTGACACATAGTAGGCATTCCAAGTTTATTGACTCGAAAGTACTTTTTTAAGTTGACAAGAGCTATACGAAATATAAAGGCTTTACGTATTTTTTTTTTTGGTGGATGGTAGTTTCAACAAATTTGCTAACCAAAAACTGGCTACTGCCCATCTTTTGATTGCAAGTCAAAGGATGATAATAAATTTCTTTCTCTGAAGAGTCATTTACAAATATGATAAATTATACTTTTATCGAGACTAGTTGAGATATAAATTACAATTGGCAGAAAATTGCATAATTGCTTTGACTTTTGTAGATTACAATGATTATTTGTATGCCATAACCATTCAAACAGTTGAACTTCAGTGCATGCATTTGTATGCTAAAATGGGCGAGATAAGAGGGTAAAAGTTACTATCTACATATGTGTCTCCCTGGCTGGGGATTCTGATTTAATATTATGTTCAAGAACACTATATATTTATTTTTAGTTAAGATTGTTTGGCTTCTTTTGTGATATTACTATTAGACAGTTAGAGAATAATATGTTTTCATACAAAGAACATTTGTGAATAACAAAGATAGTGCAATTAATGCATATTAATTAGTAAGTAAGTAGAAAGTTTTAGAAGTTTTTACCTCCCAATTAGAATTAATCATGATTATGAGTTTTGGCCTCATGTAATTTAAGTACTTATGATAAAAAATAAGGTTATGATATGATCTCTGCCGATTCCTAATATTTACAGTAAAATAAAACAAATAAAGGTTATAATGAGGTAGCTGCTTCTTTTTGAGATTGACTGATAGATTTTCCTGACAATGCAGGACATCCATTATAATTAATATTAATAGGCATTTAAAATATTTTACATTACTATACTCTTTTAAATCATCTAGATATGTGTTTAATGATCTGTATAAAAAAAATCGAAATTTGGAAATAATCCCTAGAACAGAAATGTGATTTTTTTTCACAACTCAATCCTGATGAATTCATCTGAGTGTAGTGCTGTCTCTGCAGTCATTGAAAGTGATGAACCTGGGGTTCCATTTAATGGATCACAAAGTTGAGTGAGAAAGGCCCCCAGAGCTATAAGAAAGACTTAACTGTATTGGTCACCTTATTCTTCACTAAAAAACAGATGTTGGAGGATAATCTCATTCAACTCTAGTTACTTTAAAGAATAAAATCAGGTCTCAGTTATAGCTACATTTTTTTCTATAATATTTGGCTTAAAAATTAACTGCCAAAATTTGGCAATCCTGCTAAAATATCCTTAATCACAGGCCTGATTTGTTAGACTTTTATTACAAGAAATTTTAAAAGACTGAGAGAAATCAAGACAAAGAGATAATCTGTATTGAATTGGGCAGAGCAGCTGTTTTCCCTTGCAGGTGGAGCTCTTGTGTGGATGCAGAGTATCAACTTTCCATTTTGTTGTTGCTGTTGTTCATTTGCAGGAGAGATTGTTGATTTGCAAATATTTAAATACTGTATGATCTTTCTAAGTTTGGGTGATAAGGGTTTTGTTTTGCCTTTGCTCCTCAGCTTCACCTTCATCTTTCTTAACCATTTCCTTCTCTCCTATCTTCATCCCTTTTTCTCTACCATGTCCCGCTCTGGCTTCTCTTTCTATTTTCCTTGTAATCTTGCTCTGCACACACTACTTTTCCAGAGCCAATTTGTTTCCCTGAATGGAAGGGACTGCCTATCTGAGGGAGGGGAACTGCCCCCAGAGCTGTTCTCCTCAGATAAGCAGCCGGCTGCTGATGGACAGGACAAGCTTGGTGTGGTCTCTCCTAGGCCAAACCAGGCAGCAGGAGCAGAGCCACGTGATGACGGCAGCAGGGAGCCAGAACCACAGCTGATGTAGGGAATCTTCAGGGCTGGAGTAAACATTTCAGAGTCTAAACCTGAATATGTTTTGCTTGAGTTGGTCATTTTGTCACAGGTTTCCCTGCTTGACTGCTGTTCAGCATATTCCTAATGGATTTACAATGGCAGCTAAATAAGGGCTATCTTGTGTACCTGAGTTTTGAAAATATCAATCTTACTCAGCAGGTCCTCAGGAAATACCCCCTCTATTAGCAGCAAGCCTCCCATGGTGTCCCATTACTGTACTTTGTTGAAAAATAGCTCAGAATTTGATTTGATATATGGTCAACATTTCTTGGTCAATAAGACTTTTCATAATGATTAGTTAAATACTAATGGTTCATTTTGTTTAGGTAGACACGGGCGTTTTAATTAAGGAGTTACTTGTGTAGCTCTTCGACAATGAAGATGACTCTTCTGACCTTGCAACTGTGCGCACTTGTGGCCAAATCTGCTAATCAGTGACCCTTGCTCATCGCATCACTGTTTGCATACATAAGTTAGCTCCAGGCTGAGGCCAGTGCCTCTTTTCTGGCTGCCTTTCATTAATGTTCTTTCGTTTTTCACAGTAGGATTAGGCTATCACCATATGCAGACAAGGTATCTAAAAAGGCATTTTTTATGGGGGGATTTTCCGAAAGGAGACTACATTGCTTGCAAATTGTTGCAATGATTTGGATAGAGTCCTTCTCAGACTTGAAAGTGCAGGAGAATCACCTGAAGGGCTTGTTAAAATACGGATTGCTGGGCTCTACCCACAGGGTCCCTGATTCAATTGGTCTGCAGTGGGGGGCCAAGAATTTGCCTTTCTAACAGGTTCCCAGGTGAGGCTGATGCTGCTGGTCCAGGACCACACTTTGAGCATGCCTGGAATACATGTGTGGAGCATCCTATAGATACCTTGGCCGCCATGGGTATACCTCATGCTCTAGCCCACTGTATGTTTGGTCACAGCAGTCATCAACACTCAAGATCTTGCCACTGCTCATCAGCCCTTCTGAGCACCATTTTATAACTCGAGGGCATGCTTCAGGCTGATTTTATAAGTTCACAATCTATCCTTATCCTCCCATTCCCTGGCGTCTCTGGGATGTTTCACAGTGATTCATTTTCTTCAGACAATATACCGTGTATGACTTTCCTCTCAGAGGAGAACAGTTATGTCCTGTGAAGATGAGCTAGCCTATAAGAACTTGTTAGTGGTTCTGTTTCTTTTGACTGCTGAGCTGGGCACACAGACAGAACTAATCAAAGTGTTTGAGGAAATGGGAGCCACATGTCTATTATCTCAGTCCTGCTCATTGAGGTTAGGTGACATTAGAGATTCTGATTTTAAGTTTGGCTTGGAGCTTGAAGCCTCTGTTGTCTGACTATAGGCCAGTGTGTAGAAAAGATGTATTGATTTTCTAAATCTTTTTTTATCTCCCTGTCTAGTCTTGAAAAGGTCTAATAAAGTTGCTTCCTTTACTTTGAAGCTCTTGATGAGGATGTTTGTAGCAGACATGATCTGTCTGGGAATGTTAGTATTTGACAGTTTTGAACTGTACCCGAGGTCCTTGCCACCTTGTTGAAATAATTAATTACTGGCTACGTGTTATTTGGGGAGTGCTACTGTCAGGACATAGGGATGGATGAGAAGTATCTTTAGGGGAGCAGAATTTGCCACTCCAAAATGTGTCTTTTGGCTTGATTATTTTTAACAACAAAAGACTCTGAAGGAAACTTTGACCTTCCCCCTAACTGCCTAAAAGAATTTAAGATAGGGGCCGGCTGGTGGCGCAAAGGTTATGTGCACATGTTCTGCTTCGGTGGCCCGAGGTTTGCCGATTCAGATACCGGGTGCAGACATGGCACCGCTTGGCATGTCATGCTGTGGTAGGCATCCCACATATAAAGTAGAGGAAGATGGGCATGGATGTTAGCTCAGGGCCTGTCTTCCTCAGCAAAAAGAGGAGGATTGGCAGCAGTTAGTTCAGGGCTAATCTTCCTCAAAAAAAAAAAAAAAACAACAAAACAAATTTAAGATAGAAGGCCTGTCCCCAGGAAGGAACTAGAACCATAAGACAACTATAAACTAGGTGTGGCAGATGGGAAGGCAGAAGCAAGCACGTTTTTATCAAAGTTCTCTCTCGAGTCACATTGTCCAGCAAACATGTGTTTACTAAACATTTGCTTTTCCGTCTCCATGTGAATTGCCTTCCTCCCCTTTGAAGTCCCAAACCACTACCCCAACATCCTCCTTTGTCTTTAGCTGAAGATGGTATTTAAGGCAGTAGCTTTGGCCATTTTGATGAGTTACTCAGTTTTCTTGGGTTTCTCCCATGTATACGTGTGATCAAATTTTGTTTGATTTTCTCCTGTTATTCCGTCTCATGTCACTTTAATTCTTAGACCAGCCAGAAGGACCTAGAGGGGAGAGGGATAGTTCTTCCTCCCTTGCATCTCTCTTGAAGGATTTGGGGAGGGTAACTCTGAAGTGCCAAAGTAACTAGATTTCAAGTTCCTCGAGGGCAGGAGACAAAGCTTCTTCCTTCTCAATGATCATGTCTACAAATCTTTGCTACATTCATCTTTAACACCCATGTTTAATCCATTGATTAAACAAATTCTATTATAATCTTGAGGAAAGGAAATCCTGAGACATAATATATCTCAGCATCTCTCAGAGTATGAACCTTGAAAATTTAGTGTCTTAGAAATAGTTTTCATCATCCAAGAATTTTGGAAAATTCAGAAAAAATATAACCCACCTCCTCCCCACGCAGAGTCATAAGACACATAAGAAAAATAAAGGCCCTGGGAAGTCCTGCAGGAAAAAAGTGTAATAATATGTTAAAATAAAAATTGTATATTTAGGATTGTTTAACCTGAGATTCTTTAAATTTATTTAAACATAAACCTTTCTTTTCTATCACGACATTAAAGATACCCCTTGAAACCAAAATTATAACAAATACCACTTTACAAAACGTTGATATAGTTTATGTTTGAAAACAAGACTGGAGAGTAAACAGAAGTCAAAGTTATTGGGCACCTCCAGTGAAATCCACTATATAAATACACACACACACACACACACACACATTCTTCCATTTGATTGTCAAACAACCCATCGGTTATTCCCAGTTTGCAGATGATAACACTACAGAACAGAGACATGAGGTAGTTAATCTGTGGTTTCCCACATGTTCGGTCCCACCTGATCATCATCCCCACCTGATCATCGCTGGGAAGTGCAGCACAGAGATCAAGGACTCACAGGCAGGCTGAGCCCTTGCCTCGGGCGCTTGTAATACATAACCACAAAGATGGCAAAAGGTTATTTAGAAGAATATCCTTCCAGTTATTTTACAGATTAGAGTTTATTTTTATTTTGTATTTCATAAAGGGCTCCCCCAAAACTTTTTAGTGCCTGGGATCTCTGAAGTTCTTATTCTGTCTCTACTATTCCTCCTTCAAAGTTTCAGTTTAAGAGGCCAGCCCAGTGGCATAGTGGTTAAGTTTGCATGCTCAGCTTTGGTGGCCCGGGGTTCACAGGCCCCAATCCCAGGCATGGACCTACATACCACACTGCTCATCAAGCCATGCTGTGGTGGTGTCCCACATACAAAAAATAGAGGAAGATTGGCACGGATATTAGCTCAGGGACAATCTTCCTCACCAAAAAAAAAAAAAAAAATTCAATTTAAAGTGCACATTCCTAAACTAACTTCTATCTACCATCTCACTCACACTAAGCATCACTCCAAAATTTCTTATTCTCATTGAGACCTTCCATTCACTTGCCACATAACTTTTCACTGTTTATTACCCCCTAACATCCATATCTTCCATCATTATAACCACTCCCTTGCAAATACACTCAATACCATTGCCCCTCTTTTCCCTCCATATAAGTGTCTGGCTAAACCCTTTTTTGTTAAATCCAAATATCTTCCTAAATTCTAAGATACATACCTTAAGTAGGCACTCAAATAAAGTTGAAATCCTATCCTACACCCCTGGGTAAATTCCCACTCCCAATAGAATTGCATACTCTCTCTCTCTTCTGGCTTCCCACATCCTTTCCTGGATCTTCACACAAAATCGATGTCCTTGCCTCGTAGTAAAATAGAATAAATCAAATGACTTACCCAAACTGTACTTTCATCTATATTGCTGTTTCCCATCTTCTCTTATTTAATAATAGAGGTAAACCACCTACTCTGAACTGAGGCAAGCCCAACCCTTTGGCTCCATGTCTGCGATGGTTAATTTTATGTAGCACCTTGACAGGGCCACAAGGTGCCCAGATTAAACATTATTTCTGGGTGTGCCTATGAGGATGTTTCTGGATGAAATTAGCGTTTGATTCCATGGACTCAGTGAGATAGATTGCCCTCCTCAATGTGGGCAGGCATCATCCAGTCCTTTGAGGACCTGGATAGAATAAAAGATGGAGGAGAGGAGGGTTCATTCCTTTCTTGCCTGCCTCTTTAAGTTGGTCTTCTGCCCTTGAGCCAGACTTGGCCTGGGTTTACTCCCCCAGCTTTCCTCGGTCTCCAGCTTTCAGGTGGGATTTCTCAGCCTCAATAATTGCTTGAGCCTCATAACAAATCAATCTCTCTCCTTCTCTCTTTCTGTATATATATATATCTCCTATATATTCAATATATCCTATTGGTTCTGTTTCTCTGGAGAACCCTGACTAATACAGCATTCCATTGTCTCTCACTCTCAAGGATTTTAATGGGGCTGTTTTCTCTCTTTCTGCTACAACATCTATTTCTACTACTCAAACAGATTGTTTCCTTCAGTATACAAAATGCACGATCAGTTCCCATAAAAACAAGATGTCTCCTTTGACCACTTCTCCCCCTTCCATGATCTAGTGCTTTGCTCCTTTTTACATCAAAATTTCCCCAGTGATTTATAACCTCTACTTCACTTTTTAAAATCTCCCTTCATTTTAAGTCATACCATTTTTACAAACATGTCTTTTCCCAATGAAATGTCCCTTGTCAGTGTCACCGATGACTTCCACATCTTCCACATTACCATAGCCAATAGTTATTTCTTCTGCTTTCAGCTTCCTCTCTTAGCTTTGTTGGTATTACAATTTTCTAATTTTCTCTCTCACTGACTGCTCCTTCTTAGGTCCTTTGCTGTTTCTTCTTCTTTTAAGCGACTTCTAAATGTTGGAGTGGGCCAGGGTTGGGACTGTGTCAATTGTTATTTTTTACCTGTACTCTCTTTCTAATCTATTCCATTTTTTTGCTGATGGATTCCAACTTTGTCTCTTGAGCTATGACCTGTCCCCCTGGGCTCCAGGATTTCAAAGCCTTTTCTCAATATATCTAACTGCTTATTGAGAGCTCCCGTTGTAAGTCTAATAGAAATCTCAAAATTGTCAAGAAATAGCTAAGATTCTATGAAACTGTTTCTCCTCCAATTTTCTCCATCACAGTTAATGACATAAGCATCCATCATTTGCTTATGCAAAGAGTTTTACCCCGATTCTTCCCTTTTCCTCAGCACTGGCCCCATGCAATCTCTCAGAAATGCCTAACAGTTTTATTTCCAAAACGCTCTCTGAGCCTGTCCTTGTTTCTTCTATATCTACTGCCACCACCTAAACTGGCCACCATCTCTTTCTCGGAAAACTGCAATTATCTTCTCCTTTGGTCATTCTAACTCCATTCTCACCCTTGAAGTCTCCCCGATCCTTTCTGGACACATCATCATTCTAAGTTAGTCATTCCACAACCTAAATAAGATCACGTGACCACCATACTCCAATCTCACAATTACTTTTTATGATGACTCAAATAAAGTTCAAATTCTTTATCACGGCCTCCACTGAAAGGCCTATATGGTGTGGCCCCTACCTGCTTATATGGTCTTATGTCACATAATTGTACTCCTCACTAAGAATGCTGTAGCCACACCTATCTTTTCTCAAGTTTTCAACGCCAAACATTCCCTATTTAAATTTGTTGTAACAGCTCTTCTTTCTGCCTAGAAAGGTTTCTAAATCCAGTCTTCCTTGGCTATAACCTTTTTTCAGGAACCTCCCCTCCCTCCAAGTACTCAGCCACCATCTTGTAGAGAAACAGAGGGAGGAATAAAAAATCTGGGAGAAAGACCACTTTATCTAATGAAATTGACAAATTACCTAAAGGGGTTGTTTGTATGTTTTTCATTAATCAAAGATTAATAAATTAGTCTGAAGTTTCATTTTAATTAGGTTTTCTTAAAATTTGCACCTTCTTTATTCTCAAATAATGCCACACTTGTCTCTGATAGCTAATGTTTATTGAGCACATATGATAGGCCAGGCTCCATGCTGTGCTCTTGTGTGGTTTTTTTTTTTTTGGATTATCTCATTTAATACTCTCAATAACCCTATGAAGAGGGCAAGATTATTTTCAGCATTTTACAGATGAAGAGACTGAAGCTCAGGGAGATTTTATGACATTTAGAGAATGGTGGAGTCAGAGTTGAGAACAATGCAATCAGACTCCAGAGCTCACTCTTTTTTTTTTAAGTTAAATAAGTTTATTTGTCAGAGGCCAAAATAAACAAAACAACAAAACTATGTTTTGAAATTATCAAAGCGGTTATGTATAATCCAGACAAGCCATCAGTAATAAATGGCATCCATCAATATGACAGTTACTTGGTAAATGCTACGTTTCCATAAATGTGCAAAGTCACCATCGTGTGTTTAATTTGAGGTTTATTTCTTGTTGGTAAGCTGGTAGAAATTCATGAATAAGGTCAAACGAGTTAGAGATAAATGATGAAAATCATTTTCCTTTCACGTTGTTGCAAGACAATTTAATTCAGTTTGGCAGTTTAGGTAGTTTTGAGAAATAGTAGTTGCCCCTATAAATTTAAGTGGCTGGAGCTTTTGGATTTTAATACCTGGGAATTTTCAAGCAAATTTTCTCAGAATGGCTCCTGCCATATACATACCTCTTATTACTCTAATATATATGTACATGAATTACATTATATATACATATATACATATACACACATACACAAGAGCATGTATATAATGTGAATATACCTATACATATAGACTTATAGTTATACAAACTATAGTTAAGCGTGGTGATATCTCTGTTCTTTTAGGCAGTCGTATATTTTGTATGAAGAGTTCACCACAGAGCAATAATGCAATAATATACAGATTGCAAGATTTCCTAAACTCTGGCAGCAGAATGCTCACTTCAAAAATATGAAGACATTAGGCTTCTGGGGTCATTAGATTGTTATACCCCATTCATGAAAAAATAAGCTTACCTGTATTGTATTTGTAGCCACTTATCTTTAATATTGCTTACTTCAATAACTAAAAATTATTTCTAGAATTACTTAGGCTAATTAATAAACCTTCCAGTATAAATTTAAATATCAATATTTGAAATTTGTCCATAGTTGCTTATGGAATATAAAAAGGTGGTTACAATTTTTCCACATGCTAATTTAACCTCATTTGGTGTGTGGATTCCTGATTAAGATATTTCAAATATTAACAACTACCCTAGAGAATGGCTACAAATTAACTTATGTAGAAATACATTACACTATTAAACTCAAAGTGTATTAAAGTAAATTATACATAATGAACACTCACTGAAGTCATAACACCTAAGTTTGTGACTTGGTCATAGATTTTTTATTATGTACTGATGAATGGCAGCTGTATTTTCCCCTTTATTCTCACTTTTCCTGGTCAACGTGAAAGGTATGATTATATGAAGAGACCACAAAATCAAGATCTCTTTTCTTTCCCAATTCCATACTTCCTCCTTCCTTTTCTCTCTAGTCTTTTGACCTGACTCCATCTAGAAAGAACAAGTTAGAGCTGAGCAATGAAAAATTCATGGAGAGGCCGGCCCCGTGGCCGAGTGGTTAAGTTCCTGCGCTGTGCTTCGGTGGCCCAGGGTTTCATCGGTTCAGTTCCTGGGCGCGGACAGGGCACCGCTCATCAGACTGTGCTGAGGCAGTGTCCCACATGCCATAACCAGAAGTACCTCCATCTAGAATATACAACCATGTACTGGGGGGCTTTGGGGAGAAGAAAAAAAAAAAAGACTGGCAACAGTTGTTAGCTCACATGCCAATCTTTAAAAAAAAGAAAAATTCATGGAGAAGTCTGAAGAATTGAACTTGGAGAATGAGAAGGAAAAGCTACACCATCTGCCGTAACTGACGTAACTGATCACTCTGAACTGTATACAAATGTTTAATCCCCCTGCCCCAATTCTTTGTTAGGGGAAGTATTATGAAAATGCTCATTAAGCCACCCTTGTTTTTCTTTTTCCTAGTGAACATTTTGCCATCCACAGACACTTGGAAATCTCAGCTAAATTTGCCCACATTCCTTCTTTTTCACCATAGTGTCTATACCAGGAGTTTGCAAAACTGGAAGGTTTGAGAGCACAATCTCTAAGACTCCCAGGTCTGCCCAAGATTTCTGAACCAACTAGAATGCATTAGAGGACAACTACAGAATTAGAGGGAAGAGACCACAGAAGACCACCCTTATGCCTGACGCCAACTCTAATTTCAGAGAGTTCTCAAAATCACCCTCAATTTTGGTAATTTGGCAGAAAGACTCACAGACTTCACTGAAAACTATTATACTCACAGTTATGGTTTATTTCAGGGAAAGGATACAAATTAAAAGCAGCCAAAAGAAGAGACACATAGAGCAGAGTCTGGGAGGGTTTCAGATGAAGCTTCCATTGTGGTCAGGATGGGTTACCCTTTGGCATCAATGTGTGACAACACACATGGAGGATAGCCAACCAGAGAACTTCATCTGATCTTAAGTGTCTAGAATTTTTATTGGTCCCTCATTATTTAGGTGTGATTGATTGATTGGTTCCCCACGTGGTTAAAGTCAGTCTTCAGCTCCTCTATCCCAGACTTCAGGCTGATATGATGTGGTCTTGGGGACCCACCATGAGTCACTAGTTGCTCTAAACTATCAGATGTGGTTTGACAGGTGCACTACGAATAACACAGACACTCATCATTCAGGAAATTCCAAGAGTTTGGAGGTTACCTTCCAAGAATCTGGGACAAGGCCAGACCTCTGCTTGGGCAAAGCCAAAGTCTAGGTACACAGTCTGGCGCCCAGTGAACTCTCTGCTGAGTACTCCCTCTTCCTGGAATGCTCTTTTCAAAGTGAGCTCTTTCTACCCATCTGGGGTTAAAATAAATGTGGTCTCTTGCCAGAAATCCTTCCTGATCATGCTCTTTAAGAATGATTATTCTCCTTCTCAGCATGCTGCATATATCCTTTAAAAAATTCACATGTGAGATTACTGTCTTAATCACAGTCTGTTAACTAATTTTAGAATTTGTCTCCTCTACTAGAATATAATCCAGAGGACAAGAATCGCGTTTATCTTTCTTACTATTTTATCTCCATAGTGTCTGACACATAGAAGGAGTACAAAAATACTTGGTATGAATGACTGAATTAATTGACTATGAACTCTGTGACAGCAAGAATGGTCTAATACCTTTGACATGAATTAATCTCCAGAATCCTGCAAGATATCTCTCACATACAAGGCTCACAATTAGTGCGTCTAATGACTGAAAATGAATTAAAGGGTTCTCTATTTTAGACTCAAGCTTAGAGATATTAAGAGATGAAGATGTTACACTCTTTGGAAAGATTTTAAGGGACAATTAATTGTATTGAACTTATAATTTTTGGGAAGCATCTTCTAATTAAAATTTTCAAATTTCCCTATGTATTCAGATATACATTTAACCACCATAGGCAGCTGCTGTGGAATGAAAAGAGCAATGATTTTAGAGTATGAGGATCAATATCCTTATGTCTTCTGTATCACGAGATGTCACCTACATTCTCTGAACATCAGTTTGTTTTTCACTTAAAAAATAGTAATAACAAATTATTCAGTATGAATGCAACATTTGTGAAAACAACTAGTCCAATGTTTGTTATATGGTAAATATTAAATAAAATTTTGAAAGAGTAACTCACTCCCATCCCAACTAAGCTACATTCTCTCTATTCCTCAAGCCTTAATGGTAACTATTGCTTTTGTTGCCTAAAGACAGTTCAAAGATAAGGCCACAATTTAGTTTTAAAAGACAGTCATAAGGATATTCGATGTGAGTACCAACACTCTCCCTCCTGTGCTAAGAGAAGTTTTGCGTCTTGATCACAACGCTCTTCCCAGCTCAGCCAGAGGTAAATTCGCTTTCGCACAGGGATCTAGTGTTAGGCTACCTGACTTCAAATTACCGTCATGTAAATGATGCAGAGCTTGAGAGCCCCTGGTAGTAGGGATAATATGAATAATGAAAATCTTATCTGGAGTAAAGTTCTCTTTGGCTGAAATAATTTGTGAACTTGGGCCAGGAACTTAACCTCTTCACTTAGTTTCCTCATATTATAATAGTTCCTAGTTGATGGAATTATGTAAATCAACTTACACACACACACACATACATCTTATATGGACGGGTGTTTGTGTTCCCCTTCAAATTCCTGCCTTAAAGCCCTAACCCGAGTATGATGGTATTTGGAAATGGAATTCTTGGGAGTTAATTAGGCCATGTGTGTGGAGCCCTCATGAATGTAATTAGTGCCCTTTTAACTAGAGACAGAGAGAGAGAACCCCCTTCTCTCTGCCGTGGGAAGGTACAGAGGGAAGGCAGCTATCTGTGAACCAGGAGGAAGGCACTCACCAAGAACCCGACCATGCTGGCACCCTGATCTCAGACTTCCAGTCTCCAGAACTGTGGGTAAGAAATGCTTGTTGTTTAAATCAGCCAATATACGATATTCTGTTATAGCAGCCCAAACTAAGTTTATATATATTCTGCAATATATATATATAATTCTGCAGAATATATATATTCTGCATTCTTTTTCTACATCAGAGAGCTTCTCTGAATACTTTTAAACTCCCTGGGCTGTAGGTATTAAAACATGTTAATATATAGTTATGTGCTTTTCTTTCTCTAATGGCAAAAATGGGAAGAATCACGATGTTAGAGATTTTCAAAGAAAGTCAGCCACTGGATAATTCATCTACTCTCAGGATTTATTCCCCACAGATGGGGCAAGCATTCCTGGACTACTGATGATGGTGAGTTTAGCCCATTATATTTGAGTCACCCATTAGGATCCTTGGAAACATGATTTTCTTTTAACCCAGTATGGAAATTATGCAAACTGGATCACAGAATTGATAAGAATTAGGTTGAGCCACAATAAATCAAACTAAAGTCAGTGAAAAAATAACATAGAAAGGGAAAATTTGGTCTACAGCCTCACAGTGTGTCTTTGAATAATAGAAGATTTCTTTTTCTTTTTTTTTTTTTTTTAATGCACTAGCACATGATGCTGAAACATTTGGGACGGGAAAGCCAAAACTGTTTTTAAGTGAAGATAATATTGTGAAACAAACTTGCTGCAGGGCTCCAAGAGTTTAAAATTCTTAAATAATTACTCTTGTTGCTTGCATGAAATTACTTAGGAAGAAATTTCAGAGTGGAAATGTATAATTCATGATAAAGGCTTCTGCACACCAGCTTTTCACACATTACTAGGCTATAGGGATATATTCATTATTATATAAACTTGCAAAACATGGAGCTGCTAGCAAGTCTGTCAACACATATTTATTGAAGGCTTCTTATGTGGCAGGCATTGCTCTAGAAACTGGAAATCAACTGATGCACAAACAGGCATGGATTCACTCTTATAGAGGAATAAGCAGACAGTAGTTAATTGTGGGATTAAATTTAATGAGACTTTAAGGGAGCAAGGGAGAAGGAAACAAGGACAAGCCTTAACCTAATCTCAGAAGATTTCCCTGACAAGATTATATTTAAACTAAGACCTTACATAAGAGTGGATTTAGCTAGGATAAGTAAAAGCTGGGCAGGAACACTTCAAATAGACACAACAGCACAGTCAAAGGCCCTGAGACAGGTACGAGCATGCTTTGTTCAAGGAACTGAGCAATGCCCAGCACAGCCAGAGTAGCAAGAACCAGGAGGAAAGTGATGTGAAACTAGGATCATAAATTGTGTAGGTAACAAAACACACAGAGCTTCATGGCCCATGTTTCAGTTTGGGTCATCGTCGTATAAAAATGTTGTGAAAACAGTTTATTACCTAAAAGCTAATTCCAGAAATCCTACGAGGCATAAAAATGTCCTTGTTTGGAATAAAAGAGCAAAACAAAACTCAGAAAAGTTCTTGGAGTAGAAGGCAAGTCCCCTACTACTGCAGGACCCAAGGTTTAAAAGAAGTGGGGTGCAGGCCAGAGCTTAACATCTGCAGGTTCGACGTCAAGAGTTCAAATGGACACTTTCATACCATGTCGAGATATGTAAAAACTCTAAGTCACGCTAACAAACCGATAAATAATATGCTCTTCCATACTACCTTGATAAAAATATCTTCACAATGACTTAGAGAAACAGATTTGAATTTAAAATCCTTGGACTTCTGGTAATTGTGTGCTGGAGTATGATGGCACAGACAGCCAATCTTGGGGACCTAGCTTCCATGCTCAGAACATCCCCCATCTCTTTCTACTCGTATCATGGAGTCTTTATGAAAGCACGCAGGAACTCCAGTTTAGATATTTCTGTCACTTATCCTGGGGAGAAAAGCCTACGCAATCCGTGAAAGTGAGCTTGGGACCATTTGGGCAAGGAACTCCTGATCTCTGAGTACCCAGAGCATCGTCCACAGGAGGACTGCCAGCTCTGAGAGGGCACATCCCAGTGGCCCTGCGGATTCCTCAGAACTTGGAGAGGGATAATCAGAGGAGAGAGATCCTCTAAAGTGAGTGGCTGACGGAGTTACTGGGGGGATGTTTCTTTGCATAATAGAAGGATAATTGGAACCTTCTAGATTAATCTAGGAAGAAAAGGGGGCCGGCCCTGTGGCTGAGTGGTTAAGTTTGCATGCTCTACTTTGGCGGCCCAGGGTTCGGATCCTGGGCACGGACATGGCACCACTCATTAGGCCATGTTGAGGTGGCATCCCACATGCCACAAGTAGAAGGACCCACAACTGAAAAATATACAACTATGTACTGGGGGGATTTGGGAAGAAAGAAGCAAGAAAAAAAAATCTAGGAAGAAAAGGAGTAATGGAGCTATGGAACAGGGAGAGAGGAACCAGCAAGTTGGTAAGAGTCTGGGATTAGGTGAGATTCTTGAAGCTCTGTAGCTCGCTCTTCCAACAAAAATTGTTTGTGTTTGCTGTGATATAAACCATTCCTCAGCCTTTTCCAAAAAAAACTCAAGTAACGTCAATTATACCAATATTGGACAATGAAAATCAGGGACAAGGGAAGTAATATAGATGAATAAGGTTGGCTGAGACAGAAATAAAACAATTAGATGCATTGGGGATGATGGATACCTGAGGGCAAAGGCTATCTAAATATGTATATATTTTAACACCACATACTAAGCAAAACATGTCTGTTTGTAAGCTGTGGTAATAAGCAAAACAGCTGACATTTATTGAATATTTACCGTGTGCCAAAATCAATTCTAAATGCTTTGCATATAGTAATTAATTTATCATCATAGCAAACTTAAGTATATTGTTATCTTCATTAATAGATGAGGAAACAGTGGCACGGAAGGTTAATTAGTTTGTCCAAGGTTATACACATAAAAAGCAGAGAGGCAAATTTAAATTCAGGAAGTCTACTTATGGAACTTCTGCTCTTAATAACTGTGCTATGTTGCCTCTCAACGGTCATTGTGAGGAATGTTTTGGTTATAAAATCTGAAGAAGAGGCTGAGTTTCATATTATGGTCAATATGGCACAGACCAAGGTCATCAAATAAAGAGATTGGAATAACAAAGTCAAGAAAGATGAGGAAATGTTGGGTATCTCTTTTTACATATATCATTTTATCTAGATCTCAAGGAGCTGTGCTAGTGCAATCTGACAATACCTTAACCTCCTGAAGGCAGTGGGATGACATAAGGATTTTAAGTAAGGGAATGACATATCTAAAATTATCTTTTATGAACATCACTTGAGTTGCAGAATGGATTCAGAATAAAAGTAACGGGCCAGTGGGATGCTTTTGCAATAGATACATAAGAAATGTTGATAGTTTGATGGAGATGTAGAGACATGGCTGCAATAGACAGAATTGCTGTTTTATTGATGGTGAGGAAGAAGTTGGTGTCAATGTAACATCCAGTTTTCCGGCCTAGCTACCTGGGTGGAGTGTGATGCCATTTATTGAGGTAAAGGGTGCTGAATAAGAAGCAGATTTTGGAAAGTAGTCTACGACTTTAGGAACTGGGCCTGTTCAGTTTGAGGTATCTGGAGGACAACTCTGAAATCAAGACAGAAAGATGTCTATTGGCCCAGGTCCAGCAAGAACAATGCTGGTAAAATGGAAAAAGTGGATTTCAGAGTGTGAGATGAGTGGTAGCCGTTTCAAATAGAAATAATTATAGTCAGAAAGTGAACATTTAATGTTTCTACAAAATAAAGACATTCTGAGCAAATGTTGCTAGCACCTGGGTTAAAGGACTAGCCCTGGAAGTTAATGAGTGGTTGAAAAGCTAGAAACCTTTTGAGAGAGTTAGTTATCTCCTTTGTGTTTACTTTTCAAAAGGAAGTGAAACCTGGAGCTAGGCAACGGGTTATTTACATTCCAATTGAAGCAAATGACCAGAGAATAAAGGTTTTACTCCCTCACCCAGGGAGAGAGAAGACAGCATGTAACCTACATAAACTCCCAGATTTAAATTCAGGGGTTTTCTTCTGCAGAACAGACCCCATATGTGCAGGCGTGACTCTGGCTCTCAGAGTTTCCCCTGCATAGCATTGGATTTGTGAACCTGGTATAGCTATGACTGTAAGTTATAATAACATTGATCTATGTCCCAGAAACCTCCTATTTACTTTTAGGATAAAATCAAATTAATATAAATATTAACAACTTCCATAGTGGTGCAACCACTATGGAAAACAGTATGTAGGTTCCCCCCAAAATTAAAAATAGAACTACCACATGATCCAGCAATTCCACTTCTGGGTATTTATCCAAGGAAAGCTAAAACACTAATTCAAAAAAGATATCTGCACTCCCAGGTTCATTGCAGCATTATTTACAACAGCCAAGACATGGAAACAACCCAAGTGTCCACTGATGGATGAATAGATAAAGAAAATGTGCCATATATACAATGGAATATTATTTGGCCATTAAAAAAAAAGAAACCTTCCCATTTATGATAACATGGATGGAGCTTGAGGGCATTATGCTAAGTGAAATAAGACAAAGAAGGATAAATACCATATGGTCTCATTCATTTGTGGAATCTACAAAAAACAAAAAACCAAGCTCGTAGATAGAGAAAAAAGATTGGTGTCTGCCACAGGTGGGGAGAGAGAGGATGAAATGAGTGAAGGGGCTCAAAAGGTACAAACTTCCACTTATAAATTATATGTGGATGTAATGAACAGCATGGTGACTATAGTTAATAATACCATATCTTATATTTGTAACTTACTGAGAGAATAAATCTTGAAAGTTCTCATCATGAGAAAAAAAACATTCTGTAACTATGTATGTTGGTGAATGTTGGCTAAACTTATTGTGGTGATCATTTCACAATATATACAAACATCAAATCATTATATTGTACACCTGAAACTAATATAATATTGTATGTCCGTTATACTTCAATTAAAACAAGAAAAGAATTTGCCTCCATTCGTTCTAATTTGCCTTCTGCAACGTAGAGTGCCCTAACTGATCTCTGAACAGTGGTTCACTGTTTGTTGGGTAATAGCTCAACTTCCTGATATCCCTCCATGATTTCTGGGCCAACCTGATTATCCCATCCAAGGTGCATATGTCTTTGATTATATTTGCAGCCTTTGGATATTTGATTAATTCATTTAAATTTTCTTCCCCTTCCACCCAGAAAGATGAACAGTTCCCCGTATGATGAGGACCATCCTCTGTTGCTGTTCATTGGTAAACTCTACTCCCCCAGTGTAGACAAACACACTGTGGGTATTTGGATTCTACAGCCATGATGGAAATTTCTCTAATGCTTATTGAGGGCCCCTGAAACTCAGTAGAGGAGAGAGAGGGTGGGGGAACAAATTGAAGAGGTATCAAATGTCAACAAGGGCTAATCGTTTACTTTTCTCTCCCTCTTCTCTTCCTTACCATCGAATTCCAGAGACGAGGACTTGAGATGAATGGGCCCAGTAGAGACTTCACGATGACTGTCTCAGGCTGCTCGTTTTGAGCAGAGATGTCCTAAGATGCATTAAAAGGCCAAACCTAGATGCACTCAATATTGAATCAGTCACGATGGCCAATAAAATGCATCAGCCAGTAAGATCTCAACTATTCCTCAACAGTCGTAGAGGGAGGTGAGAAAATATTTAAAGAGGACAGTGCTTCCTTTCTCTAAATTTAACAGTGATTCTTTATCTTTATTACTTTGTAATACTGGGCTGTGATATACACACAAATATATATACAAAAAATAAATTTCATAGAAATATAATATTCTGTATTAGAGTTACCTAGAGTGCTTATTAAAAATATAGATTTCTAAGCCTCTCCCAAGACTTAGTGAATCAGAATTTCTACTTACAAGGGCCTCCAAAATCCACAATTTTAAAAACAGATATTTCAATGATTCTTATGAATTCTATAATTCAAGAACTACTGCTTTTATATAGGTACTCACTTTGATATTAAAGGAGTTTTGTGTGTGTGTGTTTGTGTTTGTGGGTGCATTTGAAATGATACGTGGTTCCACAAATTGTATTCTGCACCAGTATTTTCCACCGAGCTACAAAGTCAGAAAAATACTTCTTTTATGTGTTAACAAATGTTCAATGCACATAGACATACACACATGCATGTGTGCACAAGGGTTTTTTGAACAAATATGTTCAGCAAACTCTGTATGCTATATGCCTCTTTTGGAGATTCCCAATTCACATTAGTATATTAAAGGCTCTGAGAGCCTATAAAAATCCGGTGTTTCTCAAATCTTTCAAGCAACTGTTTGTTTGATTGTTTATTATTTTTTTAAGTAAAACTATGACTACCCAAGGACTGTTTGTGAAACTTGTCCAATATGATCAAGTATCTTAGTGTAAAATATTATAAAAATTTGTCTTTTTGATTTTGACTTCAGGTACTTTTGCAAACAAATGATGCTGGTTTGGGAGGAAGCTTTTCCTTTTTTCTCTGTCTAGCTGTAAGTATAGAAACATCCTCTCTCTGTTGAACAAACATAAATTTATACCAGCAGACATACGAACATAACTTTTATGCTTTTGGTAGTTATTAAAATCTGTTGTTTTAATCATGCAATCTAGTAATAAACTTAGTGTATTACTTTTCAGAGAGCAACTGACAGGAACACTTTTGTTCTGTACTCTAAAATTATTATCCTCAGTTTTTGAGAACAGACTCATTTAAGAGCCGTGAAAGAGTGAGAAAATATACAGCTTTAACCTACATTGAGAGGTTAAAAATAGAAATGCTAGCAAACAGATTTAAATATATCTATCACCAGATATATATTTTAGGCGAACCCTTCTCTCCTTCCTTCTAAAAAATCTTGGGAAAAACTGTTGCATGCAATTTTATGTTCTAGTTTTTGATTATTAAGGACTATTTACATCATTTTTTTCCACATGTCAAAAGTCAATTAAATATTTATATGAAGTTGGTAATAAATCCATTTTTCCACATATATTTCTCTTCTCAATCATAATTTAGCTGTCTAACCTCCATTCTGTAACTCGTTCTTAAAAGTGCAATGGCGCCTAGAAGTTCCCCCCTAGGATGGGACAAGGTGGAGAGAAGGGGCTTTCTTCCTCTGCACTGAGCATGACGAGTGTGATGTGGAAGCTTGGTACGGGGATGGCTCCCACCTGAAGGGGGTTGTTCCTTCAGTTCTTATGTTCTGAGGGAGGTAGGGACGCCCTTTAACTACCTAGTGAGCAATGATTTTGGTTATTTTGTCTCTGGTCATGACTAGTGACAAGGACCACACTCTTTCAGGTTCAACACACATACATCCAGATCGCCGCCACCGTCCGCCCCTCAGCCCAGAGCAGGAGGTCAGAAGGGCACTCTTGCTGTCTTCCCCGCAGTAGGCTGGGCATGCTAGTGGAGAAGAAAAGGGATAGGATTACTCTAGTTGGCAGTCTGAGTTGAGAAAACATTGTTTTTAGCAGTGGTCGGCAGCAGCCTGCATTATCGGCGATCTTGTGTTGCTGAGATGGGCTATGTCTCAAAGGGACCTCAGCCCATCTCTTCCTGTGAGGCCAGCAGCTCATGCTTCTGGATTTCATAAGTCATCACAGATATGATCAGCTAGTCTACTTCACCATCATTTCATCCCATCCAATCAACAGAGATACTCACATTTCAAGCCCACACTTGCATCATCGTAATAAAATAGTTTACATTTTGGGGTCTAGATGCTTTTATTATTTCCCCAAGAAATTGGTGACCAAGTAAGGAGAGTCTTAAAAATCTAGGCAGCCAGGCCACAGGGGGAAACTCCAGGAATTTTCTTTAGCTTCAGCAACCTGCCCTGTTCCTCTACCGAGTACTATTTTTGCTCATTTGTTTGCAAATATTGCAATTTTCCCTTCTCTCTAAACATCAAACTGACCATCTTTCACAGACTTCTGACCTTTCCTCTGTTTCCTGAGGGATTCGGGGTGAGCAAGGGAGGACAGGACTTCGAAAAGCGGATCTTAATTAAATGTGCATGATACTGTCACTGGAAAAACATGCTATTTTTTCTTATCAACATTCCTTAGATAAGAATTTTAATATTAAACATGGAATCAGATACAACTTCTTATCTATGTAATTAAATGTGACTAACATTTGAGATAAACGTAAGGTCATTTTTTTCTTAGCATTTTTTTTTTTTTAGTGAAGAGATGGCTGATATAAATATGAGCCTTATGGGTATCAAGTAGATCATAAAAAATCCTGGGATGGAGCAGAGAACTTAAAATTTTCTGTTATGGAAAACTGTCCTTAGTGGAATCTGCAGTTTTTCAGTTCCCAGCTTTTTGTTGTTTCTTGGCGTTATTAAGTATTTCAATTCAATAAGTTCTAATTACATGAACTTTATACAGTGAGATTCAGACAAACGATGCAATGACTCGCTTAAAGTCATAGGAAAGTCAACTACTCTGTAAAAGAGGGTTAGAAGCCAAGATCTTTGATATCTTTGTACAGGATATTTACTACCCAACAGGGCACCTTTTTATGTGTCTTTCAAAAAGTGAGGCATATCATTAGTGGAAAAAAATAAAAATAAGATCAATATATGAGAGGAAAACCGTATCAATGTGATACATGAGGACTTTAATGGAGAACATGGATTAAAAATGTAGTTCGTATTTGTTTATCTATTGCTATGTAACAAATCGTTCCCAGATCTTAGTTGCTTACAACAATTTGTTATTTCTCACAGCGGGTTGAGTGGATTCAGATCACTCATGTAGTTGCAAAAAGATTGCAGGTGCAGCACGAGTCCTCTTGACGTCCCAGTTGGGGCGTAAATCCATGACGGCTCCTTCACTCCCAAGGCTGGTCCTCTGCTGAGGTGGGAAGTGACTGGAAGTCTTTTGCTCTCTGGGTGGCCTCTCAACAGGACAAACTTGGGCCTCCTCACAGGGTAGCAGCCTCCTTGTAGCTGAATTACTCATGTGGCTGTGGGGCTTCTCCAGAGCAAGTGCTCAGTATACCCAGGTGGAAGGCTTGGTTTCTTAAGACCAAGCTTTGGGATGACACGTCATCACTCCTACCACATTCTACTGATTAAAGGAAGGTCGTCCAAGGGTGTAGTTCATGGGAGGGGCATCTTTGGAGACTAACTATCACAGTTAATAAAAGGTGATGTTCAGAGACAAGAACAATGAAGTTTCAGAGAAAAATCCCATATCTTTTTTCCTTGTCATGTAAATTAGTCGCTGATTCTTAGAACAGGGAAAGACGTTAAGTATTCTCTGTTTAAAATATCTCATGCATCCTCGAAGAAACTGAAGCTCAGGTAAGAGAAAAGTCTTTCTGTTTAGGAATTAACTTGATACAATTGATAGAAATCTTTCAAAATGTGCATAAGGAGGCAATGGCTTTTAAGTTCATATTTAAAAGTGAAAAAAAAACATGGTATCCAAAATGAGATTACAAAAATGTTTTGGTTTCTTATTGCATTTCTTTTTCTGTTATTCCATTCAAAAGACTGTGACATGAGTTTGCAATGACGTATTTCACCATATACTTAGGAAGAATGTTTTCCTTTGAAGTATTTTTCATTTTGGGCAGGGCCAGATGATATGAGTAGCAGTATTTTATTAAGCAGAAGTTTTATAAGCATAAAAGAATCTAGTCATAGCCCCTCTGAAACTTCCCATAGATTACCCTAGGAAACATAATAATGACAGAAAATATTCAAAACTCTATATTAGCTCTTAGTTATTTCTGCCCTGTGAATTCCTCAGCAAGAGGCTCATTACTGCTACGAGGGGGCTGCAGGCTTCGTCGTGATTAAAGGTGCTGTGCAGAAATGGAGACTGGAGTCTGCGGGCAGCTGTACTTGACCCATAGGTTTGCAACGTGAGAACTCCCATCTGAAAACTCAGTGCACGTGGAGAGAAAAAATGTTTTATTTTGCAAGATAACACTGAAATATGTCAAGCACATAAACTGAGACTCACTGAGCTGATATGTGTTCCGAGAAGAAAAGAAACATAAATTGCTGAGGCTCAGGAACATGCCCATTCTATGAATAGAGATTGACTTTGCTGCCAAGGGAAGCAGGTTGCTTGGGTTTTAGGTGACACATTCCCACTCTTTACTTTACCCAGAAAAAGGTTTGGAAAGCAAACTACTTGAAATGTTTTCCCAGAGGTTTCCAGTGAATATCAAACCCATCAAGCATCACATTTATTTCAGACACAGACTCCCCATGCCTCAGGAAACTCTTTCAATGCGAATGTCATTGGAAGCACCTGTCATCTTCTTTCACCTTTTACTGTCAGCCTATCTGTGCCTTTCAGGTGGGTCACCTTTGTTTCGCATCCTGCTTCTTATGGGCGTGGAAGCTGAAGTTCTTTTTCCGCAGGAGCTGTATTTGGAATTGAGAGGCCTTTTGCTTGCCCTCATTTGTTCCACCCAACATTTCCCATGGCATGGCCAAACTGCTACCCTCATTCATATATTTATTCAACAACATATTTCTATATTATTATATTATATAAATATTATATGTGTAAATGTTGTAAACTCATATTTTATTAAACCACTATTTACTGAACTCCCACTATGAGGAAAAAAGTCTTAGGGGTAAAGGCCTCGGAGAGAGAGACTTGCCCTTGCTGCCACTGAGTTAGGCTGGGAAAACAATGCCGGGAAGAAGGTGCAGGGATTTCTGCATAAACAGACGGAACCAAGGTCTGGTGATGTCCTTTATTTCATAGAACTGGTGGGGTTTCCCCGTGGTAGATGTAGAAACCCTGCTTCCCACTGTCCCTGAGAATTTGAATCTGACTCCTCTATGAGGAAAGTAGTAAGTTGTTTTTATAAAAATATGGAAAACAGCCTTTCTAATTTTTTTTTTCCCAGATGTGTCCTACCTTGCTTAGAAGAAAATGAGCTTCTTGGATTCAGTATGCAAGGTTGAACCTGGCCAATATGTTTTTCGTTTTATTATTCTAGAAACATCTCCTAAAGCATCTCAAGGTTAATAAAGTACACCAGAGGCTTCTATGGGGGCTGCAGAATCTAATTATTATTCCTTGTGGTTACTAGGCCAGCTTCCTCAACCCTACTTTTACAACTCCTTCTGAGACGGTGAACAAGTTCCACAGCCACGTACATATGGATGGGCTTATTCCACCTCGTATCGAATTCTGAAGGGCAAGATGAGGAGGAAAAGGAGCCCCTTTGGTTTTAGTGACTGATCAGAACTGAGTTTTCCTTTATTCTAACTAAATTTTGTCAATAATGCAAAAAGACAACGGTTTAATAAGCACATCATGTGTAATAGGATGCCCAGATGAAATAGAAGAGAGTTTATTTTGAAGGGGTGAGGGAGGGGGGAGAATTATTAGCACCTGCTTGGCCTTGAGAGCAGGGAAAGAAAGTCACCTCAACTCAGATTAGATCTCTTCAGGGAAAAATGAATGGGGAGTCAAATTTAAGTTTATATTTATAGACAAAGAGATATAGGAGATAATTTTATAATGTAAACTTTTGCTCTCTGACTGGTTTAGCAAATGTTGGCCAATGAGGCTCTAATAACAGAACAGTTTAAAAGAAAGCTAGAGACCAGAATAGTGACCAAGTCTGAAAAAGAGGGTCAAAAACTTCGTTGGTAGGAATTGGTTGCTTAACAGAGTGAGGCTGATGCTTTGACCTCCATAGAATGGTGTTTAATTTGGGGGGAAGACTGACTAAGACTGGAGGACACAACTAAAAACCAACTCACAACGAAATTTAGGTAGGGTCCTGGCCCACTAAGGTCACCTTGCTGTAGTTGTTTGAACAAAAAATAGAATCCTGTAAGACGTGAAAGAGCAGCAACTGTGGGATGTGGGGCTCTGCTCTCAAGAGATGTATTGAACTTTCTTTGGTTAAGGCGTGGCAGTCATAACTGTTGGTTACCCCTAAGCCATTCCTCACCCCTTTATCCCTTGCAGCTTTCTCGTCTTACAGGCTGTAAAGGTAGGCTGCCCCTTTCACTGCTTAGGTGGCTACATAATCTAGTTCTAGACACTGATGTATGAGGGGAAATCTAATAGGGGGAGTTTCTGAAAAAGATAATTTCTAGATGGACTAGTCAGGAACCAGAGGGCTAGCTGTCTTCCCCTAGCCAATGCTCCCCTGCCCACCCCAACCTTATACATGTACGTGATGATGTCTGGAGGTTAGACAACTGTTTTGTTTCTGGGAAAGGGGAGGTGGTAACATGCCTGTGAATGTAAAAGCCCATATCCTAAGAATAATACAGAATGCAAAGATAGCTGGTGACCTTTACTGAACCCACTGAGTAGTTTCCTGCCTCCAGACTTCATTTTAACGGCACTCTAAATGCCCCTCGGGCTTAAATAGGTGCTATTTTGATATTAATCTTGTCACAAACATCTCTTACTGATAAATAAAGTATGTGGATGCTCAAGGTATTGGTTGAAAGACAAATATATGTAGACATAAAGTGATTCTAAGTTTGGCACGTGGGTTATTTTAGTTACCTGTACCTGCTCAAAGCACTTTCACACAAATATTTATTTGGTTAACATATTAAATCTCAGAAGTCGACAGAGTTAGTGTCTCTTTACTGTGTTATAAATGGGGAAATTGGAACACAGGGGCGGAGGAACTTTACCCAAAGCAACAAAATCTGTGTACAGCAAGCTGAGGCTTGAGTGAGGACCTGGGGTTCTTTGTCTAAGAACCTCTGCAGGTCATGTTGCAAGTTTAAGAAAAATAGCAAACAAATAGAATGACTTTGCATCAAAGAAAATGGATGACAAATGATGCTGATTTTCTCTTGTGTTTCAAACTAGGGACCTGCAATACACTAAAGCCAGCATTTTCACCTGAGCTCTCTCCGTGTTCTCCAAAGAAGGGAATTTATGCAATTACCCCAGAGAGCCCACCGTGCTACAACCACCGCCTGGATCCTAGCTGCAGGAAATGGGTTTACTGTGGTTAGAAATCTGAAAATGAACAGTTTATCAAGGAACTGGGGAAAGTGGTAGCAGAGCCATTAGAGCTGGACTTTTCCTGTTTCTTTCCCTTCAGACTCTGCCACAGAGTCATACTCCCTTCTGGGAATTCACAGTTTGCAAAGAGAAAGTCCATCCAGTTTTAGAGCTACTCTGCTGAATCACAACAAAATAAATAGTTTGCACCTCAATCCAATGATGTAAATCCTTAGACAGGCAGATCAGCCTTTATAGAAATCTGTTCATCTCTACACAGAAGAATCAAGTATAGTGTTTCTTCAAATGCCCTGTAAAAATAACTAAAATTCGATTGCTTTTCTCTTATCCTGGTAATTCAGTTTATTTTGGAATGATCCTTTTATAATGGAGAAAAGGGTATTAAGCACTTTTGCAATGAACGTAATAGTTCTAGGAAAACAACCCACAAGTATAAACGTGCCACATTTTACCTCCCAAATGCATCAGGAAGTTGCAGAAGGAAGCCCAGGCAGCACAAGTCCTGAAATGAGCAGGCCTGCAGCCATTCACGCTTCGCAAGTGTGCAGTTCCTGAGAAATTTATGATTTCAGATAATCTTCTGAAAAAAAGTATTCTTAGATCCTCCTTGGTTTTCCTATAGATTGGTTCTTTTGAGGGAGATATTTAGCATGTCCAAAAATATTTGATAGAAGTGATTTTTGCAACACAGTTTGCCAAATGCAAGCCATGAGTCTCATGATACCATAGACATTGGGAGGTTACAGCGGCCGTTTCATTCTTCTTCAGAGAACAGTTTCTTCTTTTTTTTAGTGAGTAGAAATATCAAAGAGGAAAATAGTGACGTTTTTCCCAATAGACATCAAGGTCATTCTGTGGTTTTAGGATACGATACAACTTAATCAGTAAAGTCCATAAACAATAGTCTGAGCCATGACCGGGTACAACTTCCATTACCTGATAATTCCCAAACTGATGAGAGAATGAGAAGAAAATACTAGAACACAGGAATAAGCAAGACACATAGTAGGAACAAAGCAAAGTGGTGAATTAAGGGACAAAAGGAGAGGGGCTGGCCTGGTGGCGCAGCGGTTAAGTGCACACGGTCCGCTTCTCGCGGGCCAGGGTTCGCCGGTTTGGATCCCGGGTGCGGACATGGCACCACTGGCCAAGCCATGCTGTGGTAGGCGTCCCACGTATAAAGTAGAGGAAGATGGGAACAGATGTTACCTCAGGGCCAGTCTTCCTCAGCAAAAAGAGGAGGATTGGCAGCAGTTAGCTCAGGGCTAATCTTCCTCAAAAAAAAAAAAGAGTCAAAAGGAGAAACTTAGACAGGAACATAGCTAAAGTCGCAAAAATGAAGACAGCAGCAACAATAATAAGCAGAAACCACATTTTTACATTGTGTGCTAATTAGTCACATTATTTAATTTATTTCTGGTGACAATTCATCACTGCACTTCTGTCTCATGTCCCTGTTATTTAAATACATCTCATTTTTTTCTGCCTTTTTTAAATTGTGGTAATATTGGTTTATAATATTATATAAATTTTGAGTGTACATCATTATATTTCAACTTCTGTGTAGATTACATCATGTTCACCAGCCAAAGACTAATTATAACCCATCACCACACACATGCGCCTAATCACCCCTTTTGTCATCCTCCCTATTCCTTTGCCCTCTGGTAACCACCAAGCCAATCTCTGTCTGTATATATTTGTTTGTTGTTTTTATCTTCTATTTATGAGTAAGATCATATGATATTTTACTTTCTCCCTCTGACTTATTTCACTTAGCATAATATCCTCAAGGACCATCCATGTTGTCGCAAATGGCCAGATTTCATCATTTCTTATGCCTCAGTAGTATTCCATTGTGTATATATACCACATCTTCTTTACCCATTCGTCCCTTGATGGGCACCTAGGTTGTTTCCAAGTCTTGGTTATTGTGAATAATAGCTTTTTATTGTGAATAATTTTTTATTTTTATTGTGAATAATATTTTATTGTGAATAATATTGTAAATAATGTGCTGTGATGAACATGGGTGCTTGTATCTTTACGCATTCATGTTTTCACGTTCTTTGAATGAATACCCAGCAGTGGAATACCTGGATCAAATGGAAGTTCTAGACTTAATTTTTTGAGGAATAGCCATACTGTTTTCTATAGTGGTTGCACCAGTTTGTACTCCCACCAGCAATGTACAAGGGTTCCCTTCTCTCCACAGACTCTCCAACATTTGTTATTTCCTGTCTTGTTAATTATAGCCATTCTGATGGGAGTGAGGTGCTATCTCATTGTAGTTTTGTGTTTCATTTCCCTGATAGTTAATGATGTTGAACATCCTTTCATGTGCCTGTTGGCCATCTGCATATCTTCTTTGGAGAATGTCTGTTCAGATCTTTTGCCTATTTTTTAACTGGGTTGTTAGTCTTTTTGTTGTTGAGATGTATGAATTCTTTCTATATTTTGGATATTAATCAGATATAAGATACTTGGTTTGCAAATATCTTCTCCCAATTGTTAGGTTGTCTTTTTGTTTTGTTGATGGTTTCCTTTGTTGTGCAGAAGCTTTTTAGTTTGATTTAGTCCCATTTGTTCGTTTTTTCTATGGTTTCCCTTGCCTGTTCAGACATGGTATTTGAAATATGATGCTAAGACCAAGGTTGAAGAGTGTACCGCCTACCTTTTTCTCCTAGAAGTTTCATGGTTTCAGGTCTTATATTCTAGTCTTTAATCCATTTTGAGTTGATTTTTGTGTACGGTGTAAGACAATGGTCTCCTTTCATTCTTTTGCATGTGGCTATCCAGTTTTCCCAACATCACTTATTGAAGAGACTTTCCTTTCTCCATTGTATGCTCTTGGCTCCCTTGTTGAAAATTAGCTGTCCATAGATATGCGGGTTTATTTCTGGGCTCTCAGTTATATTCCATTTATCTGTGTGTCTATTTTTGCGCCAATACCATGCTGTTTTGAATTCTATAGCTTTGTAGTATATTTTGATATCAGGGAGTGTGATACCTCTAGCTTTGTTCCTTTTTCTCAGGATTCCTTTGGCTATTCAGGGTCTTTTATTGTTCCATATAAATTTTAGGATTCTTTGTTCTATTCCTGTGAAAAATATTGTTGAAACTTTGATAGGGGTTGCATTGAATCTGTAGATTGCTTTAGGAATTATGGACATTTTAATCATGTTAATTCTTCCAATCCAAGAGCATGGAATATCTTACCATTTCTTTGTGTCTTATCTCATTTCTTTCAAGAATGTTTTATAGTTTTCATTGTACACGTCTTTCATCTCTTTGGTTAAGTATATTCCTAAGTATTTTATTCTTTTAGCTGCAATTGTAAATGGGATTATATTCTTAATTTCTCTTTCTACTACTTCATTGTTAGTGTATGGAAGTGCAACTGATGTTTTATGTTGATTTTGCATCTTGCAACTTTAGCATATTCTTTTATTATTTCTAAAAGTTTTTTGGTGGATTCTTTAGGGTTTTCTATGTACAAAATCATGTCATCTGCAAATAGTGACAGTCTCACTTCTTCCTTTCTGATCTGGATCTCTTTTATTTCTTTTTCTTGCCTGATTCCTCTGGCTAGGACTTCCAATATTATGTTAAGTAAGAGTGGTGAAAGTGGGCATCCTTGTCTGGTTCCTGTTCTGAGAGGGATAGCTTTCAGTTTTTCTTCGTTGAGAATGATGCTAGCTGTGGGTTTGTCATAGACGGCCTTTATTGTGTTGAGGTTCTTTCTTTCCATATCCATTCTATTCAGAGTTTTTATCATAAATGGATGCTGTATCTTGTCAAATGCTTGCTCTGCATCTATTGAGATGATCATGTGGTTTTTATTCTCCATTTTGTTAATGTGGTGTGTCACATTGATTGATTTGCAGATGTTGAACTATCCCTGTATCCTTGGAATAAATCCCAATTCATCATGGTGTATGATCTTTTTAACGTGCTGTTGTATTCAACTTGCTAGTATTTTGTTGAGGATTTTTACATGAATGTTCATCGGTAATTTTCTGTTTTCCTGTTGTCCTTGTCTGGTTTTGTTATCAGGGTAATGTTGGCTTTGTAGAATGAGTTAGGAAGCTTCCCCTCCTCTTCAATTTTTTGGAAAAGTTTGAGAAGAATAGGTGTTAAGTCTTTGAATATTTGGTAGAATTCCCCAGGGGAGTCACCTGGTCCTGGACTTTAATTTTGGGGGACATGTTTGATTACTGTTTTGATCTCCTTACCAGTGATTGGTCTATTCACATTCTCTATTTCTTCTTGATTCAGTTTTGGAAGGTTGTATGATTTGAAGAATTTACCCATTTTTTCTAGATTATCCAATTTGTTGGTGTATATGTTTTCATTATATTCTTATACAATCTTTTGTATTTCTGAGATGTCCATTGTAATTTCTCCTTTTTCATTTCTGATTTTATTTATTTGAGACTTCTCTCTTTTTCTTGGTGAATGTAGCTAAAGGTTTGTCAATTTTGTTTATCTTTTCAAAGAAAGAGCTCTTAATTTTATTGATTTTTTCCATTGTTGTTTTAGTCTCTATTTCATTTATTTCTGCTTTGAATTTTATTATTTCCTTCCTTCTGCTTATTTTGGGCTTTGTTCTTCTTTTTCCAGTTCCTTTAGGTGCACTCTTAGATTATTTATTTGAGATCTTTCTTGTTTGTTGAGGCAGACCTGCATTACTACAAACTTCCCACTTAGAACCACTTTTGCTGTAACCCATAAATTTTGGCATGTCATATTTTCATTTTCATTTGTCTCCAGGTATATTTTTATTTCCATTTGATGTCTTCATTGACCCAATCATTGTTCAGTAGCATTTTGTTTAATCTTCACATATTTGTGGATTTTCTGATTTTTTTTCCTGTAGTTGATTTTGAGTTTCATACCACATGGTCAGCAAAGATGCTTGGTATTATTTCAATCTTCTTAAATTTATGGAGACTTGTTTTGTGGACTAATATGTGATCTATCCTGGATACTGTTCCGCGTGCATTCGAAAAGAATGTGTATTCTGTGGGTTTTGGATGGAGTGTCCTGTATATATCTACTAAATCCGTATGGTCTAATGTATCATCTCAGGCCAATTTTTTCTTATTGATCTTCTGTTTGAATGACCTATCCATTGTAAGTGGAGTGTAGGTGGAGTGTTAAAGTCCCCTACTATTTTTGTGTTACTGTCTATTTCTCTTTTTATGTCTGTTAATAATTGCTTTATATATTTAGGTTCTCTTATATTGGGTGCATATATATTTACAAACATTATATCCTCTTGTTGGATTGTTCCCTTTATCATTATATAGTGCCCTTCTTTTTCTCTCGTTACAGTTTTTGTCTTAAAGTCTATTTTTTCTGATATATGTATTGCTAACCCAACTTTCTTTTCATTGCCATTTGCACAGAGTATCTTTTTCCATCCTTTCACTTTCAGTTTGTGAGCATCTTTAGGTCTGAAGTGTGTCTCTTGTATGCAGCATATATACGGGTCTTATTTGTTTCTCCAATCAGTAACCCTATGCCTTTTGATTGGAGCATTTAGACCACTGTCATTTAAAGTAGCTATTGATAGGAATGTACTTCTTGCCATTTTGTTACTTTTTTTCTGGGTGTTTAGTAGTTTTTCACCGTTCCTTTCTTCTTCCCTTGCTCTCTTCCCTTGTGGTTTGATGGCTTTCTTTAGTATTATGTCTGAGTTCCTTTCTCTTAACTATTTGTGTATTTATTATAGGTTTCTGGTTTGTGTATTATGTCTGAGTTCCTTTCTCTTAACTATTTGTGTATTTATTATAGGTTTCTGGTTTGTGATTACCATGAGGTTCATATATAATAACCTACATATATAGCAATCTATATTATGTTGATGGTCTTTTTAGTTTGACCTCTTGCTAAAAGCTCTATTCTTTTACTCCTCTCCTCCCACATTTTATGTTTTTGATATCATATCTAACCTCTTTTTGTGCGTGTGTGTATCTGTCATCCTCTTATCATGGAAATAGATAATTTTAGTACTTTTGTTTTTTGACCTTTGTATTAGCTTCATAGGTAGTTGCTCTGCTCCTTTACTGTATATTTGCCTTTACCAGTGATTTTTTTAAAAATAGTTTTCTTATTTCTATTTGTGGTCTTCTCTTTTTCGCTTAAATAAGTCCCTTTGGCATTTCTTGTGGGACTGGTTTCTTGGTGATAAACTCCTTTAATTTTAGCTTGTCTGGGAAACTCTTTCTCTCTCCTTCCATTCTGAATGAGAACCTTGCTGGGTAGAGTATTCTTGGCTGTAGGTTTTTCCCTTCAGCACTTAAAATATATTGTGCCCCTCCCTTCTGGCTTGTAAGGTTTCTGCTGAGAAGTCAGCTGATAGCCTAATGGGGTGGCCTTTGTGTGTAACTAGTTGCCTCTCTCGTGCAGCCATTAGGATTCTCTATCTTTAATTCTTGACATTTTAACTACAGTGTGTCTTGGTGTGGGCCTCTTTGGGTTTATCTTGTCTGGTATTCTCTGCTTCCTGCACCTGGATGTCTATTTCTTTCTTCAGGTTAGGAAAGTTTTCAGCTATTATTTCTTCAAATGGACTCACTGTCCTTTTGTCTCCCTCTTCTTCTTCCGGGACACCTTTAACATGCATATTAGTGCACTTGATGTTGTCCCAGCAGTTCTTCAGACTGTCTTAATTCTTTTCGATTCTTTTTTCTTTTATTTGTTCAGCTTGGGTGATTTCCTCTAGTCTTTCTTGTGGCTCACTGATCCATTCTTCTGTATCATCTACTCTACTATTGAGTCCCTCTAGCGAATTTTTCATTTCCATTATTGTATTCTTCATTTCTGATTGGCCCTTTTTCACATTTTCAATTTTTTGTTGATGTTCTCACTGAGTTCATCCATTCTTCTCCCAAGATCAGTGAGCCTCCTTGTGACTCTTAGTTTGTACTCTGTCAGGTATGTTGTTTATCTCTGTTTCATTTAGTTCTTTTTCTGAGATTTTCCCTGTTCCCTTACTTGGAAGATATTCCTTTGTCTCCTCATTTTGCCTCTTTCTCTGTGCTTATATCTACGTATTAGGTAGGTCAGCTATATCTCCTGATCTTGGAGAATTGACCTTTTTTAAGAAATGCCTTATGAGGTACAGTAGTATGCTTCCCTTTGGTCACTAGTTCCAAATATTCCAGGAGTGTCCCCTGTGTGGGATACATGAGTCTTTCTGTTGTGGCAGGGCTGTTAGTGCTACAGGTGCTCAGGGAGGTTAGGCTGTCCCTTTGGCCAGCTGGTTGTAATGCTCAGCTGCCTGTGGCTGCTATGGACCCTTCAGTCACTTTTTTAGTATGGGGAGCCCTAGCACAGTTGGCTGCAATGTTTAATAGCACATTCCTGTTGCAGTGTTTCTGTTAAGGGTGCAGGCTCCCAGCATGGTTGTTAGGCTCAGGGGCTTACAATTGCTGTAGGCCTCTGACCTGCAAGGCTGTTGTCAGCTCTCTCAGGATTGCATCTGGTTGGGGCCATCCCTAGGCATGTGAGCACCCCATTGTTTCAGGCTTTGGAAGGTGGGGCCTATCCCCTATGTGGCTGTTTGAGAAGTAGCACAAGGCTACTGCAGCTGCCAGGCCTCACCACCTTCAGGGCCACACACCCCATCAAAACAGTCCTGCCCTGTGGGCACACCTCAACCCCCTGAAGCTGACCCAATTGCCCCACTTCAGAGGCCCCATACACTCCATCAAAACCTGACACACCCCACCCATTCTTCACACACACCCTGTCCCAAAAAGGTGAACCTGCTTGCCGAGGTGCAGAGGTTCTGGTTACCACACATTTGTGGGCACACAAGTTGCCCAAGGGCTTGCTGTTGGCTGGGGCCAGTCCCAAGGGTGGGCTGCCTACCCTGGCTAACCTGGATTAAATTGGTGCTCTAGTGGGTGGGGCAGACCCCTGTGTTAACAGGCCAGGGTAAGAACTCCAATGGCATCTGCCAGCATCTGTGTCAGCATGCCTGTACTAGGGCACAATAATGGCTGCTGCCAATGTCTCAGCCCCTGGGGGGGGGGGTCTCATCTCTTACTGAGATGTTTCCCAAGCCCATCCAGTGAGTTTCATTTCAGCAAAGGACTGCGCATCTTTCTTTCTGGTAATTTTAGGTTGCTTTCTGAAACAGCTGAATTTGTGTATGAGCCCTTTAAGAGCAGGCTTTTCCCTCCTTATGTCTGATAGCTTTCCTGGGGTTATTCCTCATTGTAGTTAATAGCCAGCAAAGTTAGATATTATGGCACGCATCTCAGTTGTGCTGAGTCCAAAAGCTGCCTATTGTGGTAACACTCCCCTGCTCAGATACACGGCTCCTTGAGGGAAGGCTCTGCACCTTAAGCTTGCTTCCACCCAGCCGTGGAGTGCTGCAGCTCATAGATGGCTTTTTTATCTCTAGAAAGGAATTTCTGCCTCTTCCGTCTCAGTCAGCACTCTCTTGTTGTGGGAGTTCTTTTTATCCAGTTTTCAGTTCTTTCACAGGGGTAATTGTTCCAAGAGCAGTTGTAAATTTGTTGTATCTGTGGGAGGAGGTGAGTTCAGGGTCTGCCTACACTCCCATCTTGACACTGTCTCTAAATACATCTTTTAAATTTTTTTAACCTTTTGGAAGAATGCTTACTCTTTAAATCATTCCTTGCTTGATTGACTGACTCAGTCATTCTTTATTCATTCATCCATATTTTTATTAAATATTTACTGGATTATTTTAATATGCCAGAAGTTAAGTCTTAGAAATACTGATAGGCATAAATTACTTTCCTGATAGCCTGATGGGGGAGGGACACAGAAACTCATGTAAAGAATTAGAGGTACATTTAAAGGTATTTTCATACAAATATATGCAAGATGCAAAGGGAGAATGTTAAAGTCCAGAATCTGGATGCTCCCCCATTGTTACCTCCTTGGTCAGATCCACATCATCCCTTGCCTGGATCATTGCAGGAACCTCCTCATTACTAGTACTGTGTCTATCTTTTGCCCCACTGTAATCCACTTTCAGAAATACAGTCAAAATAATCCTTCTAAAACATAAAGCAGATCACATCACTCTTGCGCTCACTGATGGCTTCCACTTCCACTTAAAGTAAAAACCATGGTCCTTGCACTGGTTGAGGAGACCCCCACCTTCTGGCCCAAACTCCTGTTCTCTCCAAGTTCACCTCCTCCTCACTCCTCCTTGCTTACTGCATCTGTTCACACTGGCCAGTCTGGTCTTATGGCCTTTGCTCCAACAGCTCCCTCTGTAAGAAAGAATATCTGCTTAGCTTTATCTCCTTCTTTTTTCAAATATTTTCTTAAATCCCACTTTCTCAATGAGGCTTGCACTGAGAGCCCAATATAATATGGCCAACTTCCCATTTTCTATACATATTCCCTATGTCACTTAAACCTCTCTTTTTTTCTTATTTTCCCATAATAATGTTCACCATCTAACTTGCAACATGATTTATTTACTTATTTTAAAAATGGATAACTTCAAAAATCCATTATGGAAGGTGCAAAGAGCAGAAATCTCTCTTTTGTTCATGGCAGTATCCCAAACATGGAGAACATATATTAGGCACTCAATAAAACATTTCTGAGTGAAAGACTAAAAGATAAGAGGTTTATTCTCCTAAAAGGGAGAGTAGGGTGAGGGAGATTAAGAAAGACCACCTCAAATTAATGATCCAGATATTTAGACTAGTAATATCAGCAGCTATTTGACAGTCATTCACAAAGAAACAAATTCCTAGGCAAAGAAAGTTGTGTGGGCAAAGGAGAAGAAGCTGGAAATAGCAAGTATGTGGAGATAGGCGAATCTGCTTAAGTCAGGGGTCAGAAAACTGTGGCATGTGGGACAAATTCAGGCCACACTGTTTTTGTAAATAAAGTTTTATTGGAACACAGCTATGTTCATTTGTTTAAGTATTATCTGTGGGTACTTTCACATTATGGCAGAAGAATTGAGCAGTTGCAACAGAGAACAAATGGCCCACAAAGGCCTTTTAAGAAAAAGTTGGCTGACCCCCTGTCTTAAGAAATAAAGAATAAGTGAAAGCTTGAAGCTGCAAAGCACCATGATCAGAATCATAATGTAGAAACATCAATCTATAGTGAGCTCGGTTTTGCTAGTTGGTCTTTCCCTCAGTTTTATTACATTAGTTTTTATTTTTTTGCATGCGTGCATAGATGTGTGTTTTTTGTTTTGTTGTACCAACTCTAAAATGAAAGTTTCACCTTACATGATAATTTTTTTATTTTTTTGAGGAAGATTAGCCCTGAGCTAACATCTGCTGCCAATCTTCCTCTTTTTGCTGAGGAAGACTGGCCTGGAGCTAATATCTGAGTCCATCTTCCTCTACTTTATATGTGGGATGCCTTCCACAGCTTGGCTTGACAAGCAGTGCATAGGTCCGCACCCAGGATCCAAACTGGTGAACCCTGGGCCACCAAAACAGAACATGCAAACTTAACAGCTGCACCACTGGGCCAGCTCCCAACACAATATATTTTTTTGCTGTTTTATCTTCAATCATGGTCCTCTGGTCTTTGTGGATCTTTCTTGTAAATATGGCAGTTGCTACCAATGACTAAATGGGTGATGTCATGGAATACATTTAAAATTCATCAAGCATTAAGGTATGATGTGAAATGTTTCTGATTAAAACACAAAATCATGGCCATAAATCATATAGCTTCCAACACAGTTTAGTTAGTTATCCATTTCATGATTTGAGTTTGCTTGGCTTTCCAATCTTCTTTTTATCTTCTTTTGGTGAAACTGGATAAATAACAGTATATTTGGAGAGTAAGTTAATTGCTGAGGTGGGCCAAACACAGCTTAATAATGCAAGATGTCTACTACAGAATGAGCTGGAATCATCACACTAATTTCGTTTATAAAATTCTAACTGGCAAGAGACTATACAACACTAATGATAGCCAGTTGCCTAATTAGCCCTGTAGCACAGTCTTTCCAATTTGTTAAAGCAAAATGAGTCATAGCTGTGAACCTGGGGCAGCAGATAGCTTCCTGTTAAAAATCTATTTTAAAGTAGGGGTAGGGTTTAATGATAGAGGTAGCCTAGTACGTGTAGGTTTATTTTAAAAAAGAGCATGCAAGCAATATCTGGAAATGTAAACTATATCAAACAGATAAAAATCTGTGTCTTCATCTAAAACAATGAGCAAATCCAATACTGAGCTGAGTATATTTCTCAATAAACCCTAAGATATTGTTTAAAATAATTTCTTTTCTTCTTTTTTGGAAAAAGGGGGGATTTATTTTATTATTTAGCGTATGTTTAACTTTTTACCCCAAGTGTTTACTTTGAGTTTATTTATTTGCTTTGGGAAATGAAAAAAATTATGGAATCACTTTCAACCAAGTACCTTCTAAGATTTTTATGATCATTTATTGGATTTCCTATCTCTGTGATATTCAGTTTTAATTCAGAGGATAACCCTAATCGTGAAAGACATGATAATGTTGCTGATTTTTAAACTGCCTGACCCAGACATTTAGTTCACTGAATACCCACAAAGATGTGCCTTAAAGCGGTAGGTAAAGTGAGAGTCATTTCTTCTGCTTTCAGAGCCGTCCAGGCATTCTGCTGTGCTCTGAAAATCTGAAACTATCCCAAAGAAAAGGGAGAATGAGGCTGAAAGAAGGAACCAACAATATAGATGGGGTGGAATCTTCCAGGCCAGCACTTCTTGGAATAGGTGACACAATAATATGGCATATTGGGAATCGCTCTTAACTTCTAGCCACAAAGCCAGGTCAGCCAGGTATATGGACATTAGCGGCATGGATTGTATGGTTGGAAAATGAGTCTGAGGGCCTCTTCTGAACACAGAGTGGCTGTAAGTTTCAGACACATATGGTAGATGGTAGATGGAACCAATAGCAGTTAAACACCGTGTAGATATTTGGCTGTTCTTTGTGAATGAATGGAGAAACAGTGGGTCTTTAATGAAGTTGCTGACTCAGGAGGATGAACTGAGGTAAACTTACATACTTGCTTTTGCAGCCCTTTCAAGTGAATTTTCTTGAAAATTGACAGTAGGATTGAACAGAGGTTGCAGCTGGTGGGAGTGTATTATCATTCTACCTCGTTGTTCATTTATAGATTCTGGCTATTAACCCTACTTTACAGAGAAAAAGATTTTAAAAGTGTTTAGTGTATTTTATAACCAACTTAGCATCCCCATATATCTGATGATCAATAAAGGAACTGTAACAAGGCGAAGAATGCTCAAGGAATCAGCAGGTCCTTCTTGGTTGCCTAGGAGAAGAAGACTATTCTTAACACCAGCCAGTTATCCAATGGCTTTCCATCATGCCACCTTGATTCTTCTTCCCTTAGAGCAGATTTCCTTTTGCTTGACCCCACAGAGCTCAATCTACTTCATCATTATTAGAGAACTGACAGAAACCACTTGTTTTGACATACATTTCCAAACATCAGTGGAAGAGTAGAATTGTACCAGAATGTCAGGTAATTTCACTACTCAGTTTGGAATTATTCTAATACTACTTCTGCTACTTAGAGAGTTAACAATTTAACTCTCCAGATGAAACTTTAAAATGAATAAAAACAATTCTCACTCTTAGATGAGGATTTGAATTAACTATTGAAAAATGCAAATAGTATTTACTTTGGTCACACCTTACCTGCTAAGATGGTGATTAGACCATGTGTGTTGAGAGAGAAAACATCCAAAAGAAACACCAATCTTTCTTTTATTATACATGTTTTTGGATTTCTAGAAACATCTTACATGACATTTTTGAACTTTTCAACTTACGTTCGTGGCAGGTGGTGCAGTGGGAAATTGCAGGCTTTGAAGTTTTACAGACTTCTCTGTCAGTTACTGATTTTGCAGCCTGAGGATAATTACTAAATCACTATAGCCTTGCTTTCCACGTCCCTGAAATGAGGAGTAAGCGTTTGAATGATAGGACTGTTGTGAAGAATAATTGAGTTAATGAATTCAAAGCTCCTGCAGCACAGGAATTATACAAAATAACCTTACTATTCTAATATTATTATCAATATCAAATGAAAATATATACAATAATTTACTAAATAATGTATTAAACAATATTTACTTCCATTCCTTTAGCATTGTTGAGTCTTTCTGTCATTGTTAACCCAGTAGAAATTTCTTGTGTGCTCAGCTTAGTTCTGCAACACACTCACACATCTACTACCTTTTTCTTTAATGTTAAGTGTATTTCATGAAGCACAACACAATATTTTGTTCTGTCTGTAGCAGAATCTGTCATTATTCCCTTTACCATGAGCTTTTAACAGAATTTATTTGAGGCAAATTTTTGTTTCTTTCCTATTTTCCATGCTTCAATTTTGTGGCTTTCCAAGTTCCTTCCTCTTTAGCAACTTAGCCCTCCTTTGACCCCTTTCAAGCAAAATATTAAACAGAGCTTTGATATATAAAACAGATACAAGTTGAGCTTTTATTAAGGCTGAAATAAGGATCGGGTTTGTGATTGACTTTCCCCTCCTCCTGCCTGCCCACCTGCCCCCAGCACTCCCCGGCTCACTCTGGAAAAACTAGGCACAATAAAACACAGCTTGAAAACTGCTGTGTTCATCAACTTATTGGGTGCTCTTCCCTTGTGTTGTGCTAACATAGTGACACAAACTCCACCTAATACAGTAACACAACGTTGAGAAAATTAAAACCCTGAAAATCACTTTTACTAGTGCCTTCAAAGTGCCAACAATTTTTCTCTCTCCACGTTCATCGTAGGATCCAGGTTGTCTTTCTGCTCAGTTACCTATCTGCTCTCTTAGGTCTGAATAGTAATCTTTGCGTCTAAATGAACAATTTGAACTTCCTTTGTTAATCTTCATCATGCTCCTGTAAAGCCATTTCTCTAGTTTTTCAAGGTCACTTCTACATTTTCTGTAACCCTGCCCTACGTACAGATTACCTTTTCGCGACCATAGGGATGAATTTGACGTAATGCCAGCTGACCACTAAAACTAAAAAAATCACCAGGTTGGTCATATTTTTCTATAACCGTTGTTTATTGTGTGTTTTCTGCACACTTTAAATTTCATGAGGACAATCATATAGTAATGACTTGAGGCTCTTCTTCCTATCAGGATAGGAATAAAACTCTCACATCAGAGAAAAGATGCTTCTCTTCCTCTCCTGCCCATTCACCTTAAAATTATGTACACACTAGAAACTTGCACTCTACCATGAAAGAGGGAAAGCATTAAGATTCATACAGTGTTTAAAATGAAAACAAACACACATTGCCATCAATTTACTCTATCATTTTTGATCACTAAAACGTCCTCTTTGGGAAACGTTAATTACAAATTTTGCATTTTGGAAAGTCATAAGGTGTTGCTGGTACTTCCAGTTGTGGCAGATATAAAGTTGATTCAAATGAGCAAAATTTAGGTTCCTGTCTCTATATCTCATTAGCATTAGAAAGTTCCAGTCTCATAGCAACCCAGATCTGATGATAACACCTGCCAGCCCAGATGGTTTAGGGAGAAAATTTTTAGCTAAATGGAATAAAGTTCTGTTGTTGAGCTGTCCAAGCTGTTATTTAACAGGGATGGTGTAAGAACTCTGAAAAGTTATTATTATGGAACCGTAGCAAAAAAAGTATCTCCAAGGTTGTCATGTTCAATTTCCATCACTTCTAATGTCTAATGCCCCTATTTTTTAAATTTGTGCAAATAGTATACAGTTACTATGTCTCTTTAAACATTACAAATGATATTGGACGTCAATTGGTATGGATACAGCAGTGCAGGAAAATCAATAGCATCTCTGCACAATTATGAAACAAATGCTTGTATTTTCATATTTGCTTTTGAATACATCCAATCTTTGTTTTTTCTAGTGACCTGGCTGATATCCAAAACACTATCATCTGAATAAGATCTTAAATGGATATTGAGTCAACTGTTGCAGGCTACAGTACTTTCTCCCTCATCTGAACTAGAACTTTACTGTTTGTGCCATTCAGTTGGCAGAGGGAAGCTGTGGCAGGGAAGAAATGGCCGGGCGGGAAGTCAAAAGTGCTGGGCTGTCAGTCACCCATGTTCTGTTCTTACTGTTTTTGTGATCTTACTAAACCATTTAATCTAAGTTTTCCTGTCTATAAAATAATTTTGTACTAAATAACTACTTAGATGTTTTTTCTCGTGTGGAAATAAATCTTGCCTCATTATTTTTATACGTGCAGAGTTTCTTTACATGAAAGTGAACTCCTCAGGACAAGGACTGTATCTATCCCCAAGCAGTGGCATAGAACTTTGTACACAACTCATGCACAAGAACTTTTAGTTCCCTCATCCATTTCCCCTTAGTAGTGGAAACTATAAAGATTGTGGACTTGGGTAGAAGAGTTACTGTTTTTTAGCTCTGAGATCTTGGGCAAATAACCTAAGTTCATTGAGCCTCTATTTTGTCATTTGTACTTGCCTGCCGGGGTTGGTAGAGTGCTTAGCCCATTGACATGCACATCAAGTGGGTACTCAGTAAATGTGATTTCCTATGCTTCCCTCTCCACGCTTCCTAACACTGAACTTCGCATAGAGTTGATATTTGGGGTGATGCCATGCAGTAATTAAGAAAACCAGAAATTTGGAGTTCAAATCTGGCTTACCGTCTCCTAGCCTGTGACCTTGTACTGGTGATTTAATCTTTCTATTTCTCACTTTCCTCACCTTTAATGGAGGCGATGGTAGTATTTCCTTCATAGTACTTTCATGAACAGTAAATTAATTTAACACGTGTAAATTGTTGAAAAGAGTATAGGACACATAAGTGTTACTTTCGTTTAGATCTTAGTTTCAGCTTTACAAATACCCATTCTTTCGAGTTGCAAGGAAAATGCTATTATAACGTGGATTATTCTTTAAATTTCTATCTTATGTTCTTGATATTAATTATGTTCAAGATGTGCAGGATAATTATCCTTGAATTTGGTGGATTGTATAAAATATACATTCCATAAAATAACAGATTAATGTGTGCTTTTTAAACAAGTTTTTATAATTTATCTTTCTTGATTATATGCTAATCAATATTTTAAAAGAGTGCAAATAGATTTCTTGTTTACTCTCTACACATTGTATTAATTTGTACCTTTTTAATCTGTCTATATTGCACACATCTTCATGATATGCTAATGATAGTCTGATTTTTTTTAACGCCATCAAATTCTTCCAGGTTTGTTCATTTCAATGACACACAATTTATAAACATAGTCTAGCATAGCTTTTTCTTCTGTTTAGCTCTCAACTTCTTTCAAACCATCTTAACTGTAGAGTTGGGAGGTTATTCAACACCACAGCCTTATAGCTAGAGGAGTGTATCTTTTAAAGTTGTTGAAGATGTTTCTTGTATTTACTATGTATCATTTTCCCTATATGTAACAGACAAGACGAAACTTGGCAAACTCTAGGAGACCATGTCTCCCAAATATTTTGGAGGTGAAAGTCATGATTAATATGAAGTAGAGTTATAAAAAATAAAATTTTTAGTAATTGAATTTGACTGTATTATATCGTTGGTTCTTTCAAATCAGAAAGCGTTTTGAGTGATTTCCAGCGTAATAACCATAGGAGTTTTAGTCTTGTCTTGCTCTCTTCACGTTTGAAGATGCGGTGGCCTCCTCCAGTCCTCACTGATGGTTTCAGGACAGGAAGACCTCTGTTAGCCCTACTAGGGATTCTGAGGCCTTCTCAGACCTTTACTATGAGTACGCCTGCTCCACACTTCTTTTTCTTTTGAGTGCTAAGTCCTACAATTACGTGCGTTCTCTCAATCCTGCAAAGTCAGGCTGGGCATTGACAGCCTCCTGTTGGCTTTCCTTAGGGTGATGCTGAATGCTCAAATTCGTGTGCTTTCTCCCAATCATGTAGAACCCCTCAGGGTTTCTGTGCATGCTCATTAGCTGTCTGCAAAGCCTCGCGCTCACTGCCCACTGGAGTGGGCACTGGTATTCGGACACAGGGTGGGCGTGTGTGTGGGTGAGGTACGCAGAGCACTGGGGGTGCCTGTTGGCCAGTTGTGAGGATGTGCAGGCAAGGTGTCTCCAGTGGCTCGTGGGTGGGCATCCTGATGGAGTCAGAACGAAGTGGTTGTAGGATCTGCATCTCTTTGACGCCCTTTTTTAGATATTACAAAATAAATGAGTTTCTAGGCAGTTGTGGGTGGGAGAGATGGGTGTGGGTTACTATTGTAAATGAGATCATTCTTTTCATATTGATTTCCATAGATTAATTTTGTGCCTAGACACAATATCTTTTAATTTAGAATAGTTCTCTTGAGTTTTTCAATTATACAAGTATATCACATGCAAATAATAAGAATAATAATAACAATAATAATGTTTTATCACTGTTTCGATACTTTGTTTCCTTTTCTTTCCTGATTATTTGATCTGGCATCTCAGTTGATATTGAGTTGATATTTGGGGTGATGCCATGTAGCAATTAAGAAAACCAGAATTATGGGGTTCAAATCTGGCTTGTCACCTCCTAGCCCCGTGACCTTGTACTGGTGATTTAATCTTTCTATTTCTCACTTTCCTCACCTTTAATGGAGACAATGGTAGTTATATGTAACTTCTAAGAAAGGGTGGAGTGAATGTTTTCATTTTTGATTTGCTTTGTCTTTCAAATGCTGATCAGTTTTAAGAATCTGTTTTAAGTTGATAAAAGTATCATCAAATGTCTGCTGTATCATGAATATTGCCCTTGTGTTAGTCAGAGTTCTCCAAAGAAACAGAACCAATAGGATGTAACCAACAGAATGTGTTTGTGTGTGCACATGTGTGTGTGTGTCTTGTAAGGTCTTTAACCGATTGGATGAGGCCCTCACGTTAGAGATGGTAATCTGATTTATTTGAAGTCCACTGATTTAAATGTTGTTCATACCTAAAAAATAACTTCACAGCAATGTGTAGACTGGTGCTTGACCAAACACCTGGGCACCATAGCCCAGCCACGCTGACATTTAAAATAAGCCATCGCACTCCGCACATGGTTCCTGCTCAGCAGAGTCCAGGGATTTTAATCTTTTGTGCCCTCTGATTTCACTCTGGCTCCTACTTCTCCACTGCTCCCACAGAACTGATTTGCATATAATTATTTTTTCTTATTCTCCATATCCAATTATCTTCCTCTTTCTATCTTCTTTCTTCATGTCATTCTATATATTTTTGTTCTGAAACCCTCTTTTTCACCTTTGTTTTAATCCTCTTCCTCTTAAACCTTGTCTCTCAGTTTCTCTGTTGAAATCTGTCTCTCATCCTCTTATTTTTTTTCCTTCCACTTTCAAACGCCTCTCTCATCCATCTCTATTTGTGTGAAGTTTTCACCGCTTTCTTCGCACCTTTCCCATATCCATTCAAGATAAAATTTGGCCAGTTTCTTCAACTCTCTTCAGTCTCCATCACTCTACGTTTCTCATTTAGTACAATTTCAAGCTGGCGAGTCTCCCTTCAAATGTGTACCCAACTCATTTCTGTCTCAACCAAAGCACCTCACAGCCTATTTCTTATTCCGTGTCTCTGCTGCTGTCTACTGGCACTAGTCCTCTTCATCTTCATCAATAATTAATATTCAGAATCCCCTTCTCCCTATTTCCTCAGCCTAAGCTTCCCTGCATGCCTGGCAACAACATCCGTTTCCTTTGAAAGTCAGTCTTACTATGTTGATGCTGTCATCAGTTTCTCCAACTGGATTTCAGGGCTTTGATTCACTTCTTTTTCTTTTTTTCTCATTTTCCCATTTCCTCAATATCGAAACACAGCACTATTTTCCTCTGCTGTGATTATGACCAGGTGAAACAATATTTTGGTTTTTCTCCTTTTCCCATTTTCTCTGAAATTTGATGATGCTCTTTATACCATCTTCCAAAAATATTTGCCATTCAGGTTCTTCTGATCCTCAGCATTCACTCTGCAATCTTATGCTGGTCCATCTACTGTGCTGCTGCCAGAGATGATTTTTTTTCAGTGATGCATTCAATCTTCTTACTTTTATTCACTTGTTCTCGAACTTCTTTTGAAAATAGAATTTTTCAAAAATTAATTTTCTTTGGGCATAGAATCTATACATATCTGTAAGAATTCTGATCAATGATAAGAGTAATAATTGTGAATGATTTTTATTATTCCTATCTATATGGTTAATTCTTTAAAAAAATTTTCTTCATCAGTGTCATTTTTTCCTCATTTACATTATTTTATTCACACCATCTTTATCTTACCTTGAAAATTTTGAGAACTCTTACATTTCTTTTGTTATTTTCTTCTCTCTTGAGGTTTTGAAGTTGGTCTTCCACACCTAGTTGGCCTAATGAATTATGTGAAAGAAAAGTATCAAATGTAGAAATTAAGAATCTGAAAATAGATACGATATCTGGAGGTTTCATAAAAATGTATAGAAAAACTCAGATGTAACAGCACATTACCTGTGTGTTTCTCTGATGTCTTCTCCAAAAGTAATATACGCATCATTAATATATTCTCAAAAGCCGCCATCACGTTTATAAAGAAGCACTGATGATAGTCTCAGTGAAGTTCAGACAAGAGTGTCACCCATTTTGTTTTACATTGTTCTGGAGATACTGGATCAAATAATCACAAAAGAAAAGGAAACAAAGTATCAAAAGAGTGATAAAACATTATTATTATTTGCATGTGATATACTCGTATAATTGAAAAACTCAAGAGAACTATTCTAAATTAAAAGATATTGTGACTAGGCACAAAATTAATCTATGGAAAGCAATACGAAAAGAATGGTCTCATTTACAATAGTAACCCACACCCATCTCTCCCACCCACAACTGCCTGGAAACTCATTTATCTTGTAATATCTAAAAAAGGGGAAAAAGTCATGCCATATTATTTGGTAGAAGTACTTCATATCTTAGTTTTTTTTTTTTTTTTTGAGGAAGATTAGCCCTGGGCTAACTGCTTCCAATCTTCCTCTTTTTTCCAAGGAAGACTGGCCCTGAGCTAACATCTGTGCCCATCTTCCTCTACTTTATATGCGGGATGCCTACCACAGCATGGCGTGTCAAGCGGTGCCATGTCCACACCCAGGATCCCAACCGGGGAACCCCACGCCGCCAAAGCAGAACGTGCGCCTTAACCACTTAACCACTGCGCCACTGGGCCGGCCCCTACTTCATATCTTAAATGTGGCATTTTACCAATGAACATCTATAAATTTTCCTTGTTCCCGGTAAAAAGGTCAAAACGATATCTTGGAACTAGACAGGCTGATTCTACAGTTTACACGACTGGAATAAACAGTAGCTAAAAAATTCTGGAAAAGAAGACAAATGAGAGAAATTACACTACTGGACAATTAAAACAATATGGGCCTATCACGTAAGTGAGCCGACTGATTTATGAATCATAATAGAAATATAGAAATCAACTAAAATATATACAGTAACTGGATGATATTTAAAATAAGTGTCTTATTGGGCTCAGAGGTAGGTTTAAGATCAATATTGGAATTTGCAATGGATATGGAGCTTGTATAGTATAGGTTCGATAATCGTTTTTAAAAATGTGAAGTGTTTGGCTTTATTTTAAATGTTTTAGAAATATCACAAAAAGAAAATGAGTCCAGGGCAGCCAACTTTAACTCAAGGCACTCTGTAAAAGCCAGAGGGCTTCCACCACAGCTTTTAAAGAAATACCCAATTTCAGTAGTGCCAGAGGAGACAGTTGAAAAATCAGGCCCAAGATATAACAGCAAGAGAGGCAAAACTGCAAAGGAGATGGTTTTCCCAATCTCGATTATTTCTAATGTCAAAGTCAGGACTCTGATAGGAAAACGGAACAACCTTGATAGGTAGGGTAGAGGCCATATGTGTGGACGAGCCTGAAAACCTGAACCCTAGATTTCCTAGAACTACTGAGCTGTCAGAAACTGCCCTCTCCTTCTTCTGAAAAGAGAGACATCTCTTTACTCTTGGTGGCAGATGTCTTGCAAGATAACACTTCTCTGACCTGGATCTTCCCCCTGCCAAGTCTCATTGCCGCCAGCGTGCTAACCGGTCAGGTCTCAGCACTGCTATGCAGGTAAAACAATCCCCGCACCTGGAGGAAAAGGCTTAATGCTGAAGAAATTGCAAGATTTGATTAGTATATCCTGTTAGGAATGAGTGGAACAGATGTGCAGTGGATCTTCAAGAATTTGAAACTGGGAACAGAACGTAAAATTGCATAATGGGAATTTGTTGACATGGGGAATTCATCCACCATTTGCTGCTCAATGTTCTGGCAAGGCCATGGGGACAGAGTCTAATGTGGTGACTCCTTGAAGCCTGGACATGATGATGGCCTTAACTAACCTTAGAGAAATGGCAGAACTTTTTTGACACGGTATTGAGAAAGGGGCAGAAGGTATGGGGGTTAGGAATGTTAGAATAGATGGACAATGTAAGACCTGAAAACCGACCATCTTATAATGTTCCTCAAGAGGACCCAAAGGACACTTTTTTCATTAAGGCATAAAGAAAAGCACTGGTGAGGGAAGGAACTAGATCATTTGAGAAACTCGTGGTGGTTGCCCTTTGTAAATTGAAGTTAATGCTAGGATTTCTTGCCGTGGAACTGGGCTGTCTTGAATCAGCGGAATGATGGAACTACAAAATGGTAGAAACCAAATTGTAACACTTAAATGTGAGAGGCAAAATGAATGTAATTGCTTTCATAAGAAGCAAGGCCAGAGGGGAGATTAGGAAGCCTTGACTATTATGAATTTCTTTTGTATTCACTGATAAGATATGATATTCCTTGGGTTAAGAAAGAAGGACCACTACCATGGGTGTTATTGGGTAATAAAAACTCAACAACTGTTGAATAGAAGGTTATGAAAGCTGCTGCAATGGAAAATTGTGGTCCCTTTCCCAACCAGTTCAAATTAAATCCACAAACTGTGAGCCCATTGATTGAAGGAGAGGCCTTGAACCTTTGAGGAAGGATTCTGCAACCCTTCTGAAAATATATACACTAAAAATCCTTCCCCTATAAGACCTATGGCCATTTGCAGATCTGTTTCATCTGCCGTTGATACCTGGGAAGCCAAAATACCAATTAAAGTAGGAGATTATGGAGGTCAGATGGAAATAAAGTTTTGGGTAAATCTGTCTCATAACATTTCTAAGAGTTTCCATGGACACATTTTGTGATGATTACCTCTGTCCTAGAACATGTGTTTGGAATTGATATACCTAGCAGCTGGCAAAATAATCACATTGGTTTCCTGACTAGAGAATAAGAAACATTATTGTATGACATGCCAAGTGGAGGCCCCATAAACTACTGGAATCTGCCTGCCCCTGCCAAGATAGTAAATCAGAAGCAATAATGCTTTCTGGGAAGAAATGCCAGAGGTTTTCACATCATTATTTAATTAACCTTTATAGTCCTTCCAAAAATGAGATAGATAATGGTCAGTGAAGATTGACAACTATAAATTGAACCAGTGGGTAGCCCTAATTTCAGCTGCCATGTTGGATGTTCATATTTTTATTTGATCAGATCATTAAATCCTTTGGCACTTGGTATGCGGTCATCGATCTTGTAAATGATTTCTTCTTGATCTTTATCAATATGGAAAATCAGAAGCTTTTGCCTTTGCATAGGGAGATAGCAGTGCTCTGTCCCCCGCCCTGCCCCAAGGATGTGCTAGCTCTTTTGCACCCTGTCGTGATATAGTCCACACACATTGTACTAGCTCACTATATTGATGACAGCATACTAACTGAACCTGATGAGAAGGACTCTATATGCCCCAACAAAATGTATACACATCAGAAGATGGGATTTAAGCCTATAAAGGTTCAAGGGTCTGCCACATCAGTGAAGTTTTAGGGTTCAGTCCAATAGTTGCTGAGACAGTCCCTCTAAGGTAAAGAATAAGTTGTTCAGACTTTGCCACTTTTTTCTATTACTAAAAGGTGCAGCTCTTATTGGATCTCTTTAGGTTTTTGAGGCAGTACGAAGTGAATTTCAGAAAAGCTCTTCAAATCATTGGTCGGGTAACATGAACGGCTACGGCTTTGACTAGCGCACGGAGAAAGACAGTGTTCTGTAGTGCGTCTAGACGGTACTACATGTGCTTTGCCACTACAACTGGTAGACCCAATCGCGTTAGGATCCTCAGTGGATAATGATGCTGTTTTGTCTTTAGCAAGACCCAAAAGAGAGTCACAGCCATAGATCATGTTTTCTGCAGCTACTTGAGTGCTACCGAGCCCTAGTAGAGACTGAGCACCGGGTCACGAGACACCAAGTGACTAAGTGGCTTGAGATGTCCATCATGAGCTGGGTTATGAAATCCAGAAAGTTATAAAGTTGGGCAGGCACTGCAGTAGTCTGTTGGTTGATAGAAATGGTGTGTTCAACTTTGGACTTGAGTAAACCTAAAAGGCATGAATAAACTTATAAAATCAGAAAGTAGAATGGTGGTTGCCGGGGCTGGGGGTGGGGGAAATGGGGAGATGTCGGTCAAAGGGCACAAACTTTCAGATATAGGATGAATATGTTCCAGGATCTAACGTACAGCATGGTGACTATAGTTAGTAATACTATATTGTATTCTCGAAATTGACTAAGAGAGTAAATCTTAAGAGTCCCCCTAAAAAGGTAACTATGTGAAGTGATGGATGTGTTAGTTAACTTTTATGGTAATCATTTCACAATATATACATATATCAAATCATTATGTTGCATACCTTAAGTATATATAATTTTGTCAATTATATCTCAAAAAACTGAAAAAAATGATCTAGCCCAATTTAAAAAACACATATGAAAAGATACTCCATCTCATCCATTTTAATGTAAAGACTAAAATAAGAAAATTTTCATATTGATGAGATTGAGCATTTTGATAATACACTGTATGACAAAGGGTATAGGGAGGGAGCCTCATATTCATGTACTGCAAGTAGGAGCAAGCATTGATACAACCTCTGTATTAGAAGGCTGTTGCTACTATAAGGCTATATAATACTATCTTCCCCCCTCCAATCTTAGTGGCTTATGACAACAAACATTTATTTCATGCTCATAGGTATGCAAGGCAGCTGTGCTTTGGCTAAAGTTGGCTGAATTTTGCGGGGGCTTGGATGGGCAGCATGGATGGCAGATTTTAGGTCAGTTGAAAGTCAGCTCCACGTGTCTTCACTCTAGTTTCCAGCTGAAAGGGCAGCAGTTCCCTAAGTCATGTTTTCCTTATGGCGGATATGATATTGTGGTGTAATAAGTAACATTTTTTTGGCCTTTGTCCCTAGTTCCTAGAATTGAGTTCCTAATACACTTGCAATTTCCTGAGTGATAGAGATAAGAGCATATTTAGTCATCAGATTTGATCTTAGTCCCTGGATCTTCATACAGGAGCTTCGAAGACCCTTGGAATCTCCAGAGCTAAGGGCGTCTTTTTGTATGTTAATGAGATGACTGGTGGCTGGGAGCCCCTATATAGCTTCAGGATAGGAGGCTGGATGCCAGAAAGACCAAGGCATGATTAGAGGTTTGGAACTTTCAATCCTACCTACTCCCTGACCTTTGGGCAGGGGAGAGGGGATCAAGATTGAGCTATGCACCTGTAGCTAATGAGTTAGTCAATCAAGCCTACATAATGGAACCTCCATAAATGTCCTAAAAAATGGGGTTTGGAGAGTTTCTGGATTGGCAAATGCATCCACATACCAGGAGGATGGCACACTCCTAGGACAGAAGCTTCTTCACTCAGACCCTCTGGTCTTCAAGCTATGTACCTCTTCATCTGGCTATTTATTTGTATCTTTTATGATACCTTTTATAATAAATTGGTACATGTAAATAAAGTGATTCCCTGTGTTCTCCGAGCCATTATAGCAAATTATCCAACCTGAGGAGGAAATTGTGGGAAACTCTGAGTTTTAGCAAAGTTTGACAGAAATATGTGTAACCTGGGAACCCACTACTTGTGACTGACATATGAAGTGAGGGACAGCCTTTTGGGACTGAACCCTTTGTTTGTGGGGTCTGCCTTAACTCTGGGTATTTGGTGTCAGAATTGAATTAAATTGTAGGACACCCAGTGGGTGTCTGCAGAGACCTGGGGAATTTCTTTTATGGAAAACTACACATCTGATGTCAGAAGTGTTGTGGAAGAGAAACAGTTTTCCTTTACCAGATTAGAAGGGTACAAAGGAATCATGCCATTCTTTGTAAGGCCTCGGCTTAGATATGACACATCATAACTTCTGATCACATCCCATTGGATGAAGCAAGTCACATAGTCTGGACCACAAGGATTTGGGAAGAAGAGTAAATATTTGCTGAATTATCATCCAATCTACTACAACTTCTATGAAATATGACTTAGTAATATCTATCAACACAGTCCCAGAAATTCCACTCCTAGGATTTTATCTTACAGGTATATGGCACAAATAGGAAATTCTATCAATAGATGATTTGTAAAGCAAATTAAGTTACATCAATTCAATAAATCTATGAGGTCCATTAAAAGTAATGAGGTGACACTATATATACACTTGTGGAAGGATCACCGAGATATACTGTTAGATGTAAAAAACCAAGGTACAGAAAAGTATACATAGTTGCTATAATTAAGGAGGAAAATATAAATATGCCTGAAATATATATACTATCTCTAGAAGGAGTTATTAGAATCTGGCAACAATAGTTACTCCAATGAGGAAAAATGAGTGGCTGGAGAGAGGAACAGAAGGAAGACTCCCTTTTTCTGTGTACTGTTTTATGACTTTTGAATTTGGTACAAGGCACATTTTTACTTGCTTAAGAAAAACAAAGGAGCAATATACAAGTCAGAAATATAGAATTCCGGGGTGGTCCTAAGGCCAAGTGGTTAAGTTCGCAGTCTCCGCTTCTGAGGCCCAGGGTTTCCCGGTTTGGATCCTGAGTGTGGACCTAGCACCTCTCATCAAGCCATGCTGAGGTGGTGTCCCACATAGCAAAACTAGAAAGACCCAAAACTAGAATATACACTATGTACTTTGGGGTTTTGGGGAGAAGAAAAGAAAAAAAGAGATAGATTGGTGACAGATGTTAGCTCAGGGCCAATCTTTAAAAAAAGAAAGAAATATAGAATTCTTCTCATTTTTCATCAATCTGGAGTCATTGATAGTTGAACATTTTCTGAGTGTTTGCCCTTTGTGTCCTTCTCTCCCCTAGATGAAGCTGTGGGTATGCTAGATAAATTCAACCCCCTATGTAAACTATTGGTCAGGGAAACCTGTTTCTGCCTCAAAATTTGCTTTATTCTTTTTATTCCTCCTTAAATTCACATACTTCTCTATGGCTTAGTTGGTTCCTCTCTGACCATCCCTTCTAAAAGGATGCTTTGCCTTGTTATGTACATTCTTGAAACCACTTTCATTGCTTTTTTAAAGACTTCACAACCACCGTAAGCAGTGCCATTCTTAAAGGGTTTTGTTTGTTCAATTGCTGTTGGGTTCAGGGAGCTGTTAAAGAAAAATGTACTCAGATACTTGTTAAGGATGGTAAGAAAGACTTTATGCAATGGGGGTTTGCAGTAGGAGAGAGCGAGAGGTCAAGCTCAATGCCTAATCCAGCAAGGACATAGGGAGACTGATAGCCAAGGAGCAGGGTGGGGATCCGTGGATGGAAAATTGCTAAGAGGAAATAACAAGTTTAGGCCGATTCTTGCTAAACCTACCCGGCAGGATTCTTGCTGAAGGAGGGGCAGGGTGATGAGATAACTGGGCGGGGCATGAGGAATTTGATCAGACATTGAGGATAGGGGATTTTCACTCAACTCATTCAGTAGGATTCTTGCTAAAACTTGTCTAAATGGACCAAGGATAGATTCTGAAGGTGGGGCCTTGGGCGGAAAAAGTGAGTCATGGCACCTGAGCTAAGTGTGATCAAGGAGAGTGTTTGTCAGTCTTCACCTCGTCTCTGACTCTTTCCATCTTCTGATTCCTTTTTTCAACTCCCCTTGTATTATCTGCTTTGTTCTTTTCTTTCTCAAATTTCTGTCAAGTCACCAAACTCCTCTCTATGTAGGAAAAACCTCCTCCAGTTCTGTTTTCAGGCCTCAGGCAAGAGATGCCCACCCTGGACTCTGCAACTTGGAGGCCTCAGCTCTGGCTCTCTTCTGGCTACACTTCTCCACAGAAGTCCAAGGGGTGGACCCACGTCAAGTCCATGCTCTTCCCCTTCTGGATTAGTTCTGGGTGCTGGGCACCCAAGTATTTCCTGTCTAAATGACCCTGAACCGAGTTCAAGGGCCCCAGTGCTGACTCTCTCCATACAATCAGGAAATCCAAACAGTCTGGAAACGTCTACGTTCAAATCTGGCCTTTCAGGTTGTTGTAAAGATACGTTTGTCAAGGTGGGCGGATAGGACATATCTTAGATAACGATTCTTTAGCTTAACATAACTTTTAAATACGTGGGCTGCCGTGTGTATTCTGGCTCTGGGACCTGGAATCTTTTGGCAAGGGCTGGTCACATGCACCAAAACCTGTGCTTGTCGGGCAGAGTGTGACTCCCCTCCTATCTGGCTGACCCCTTGTTCTCCAGTGCCATATTGAAGAAGATGACTCATTACAATATCCTCTAAAAAGAGCCCTTGAGATGCCTGGGAGGGAGGCTGGAGGGCCAGATGAGTAATTGCTAGAGCTGAATACTCTTTCAAAGCCTTAGTCTTCTGCTCATGTAAAGCACAGTCCTTTCTGGATTCCAGCTCTAGTTAAGCCACACAGTGGGTGGGTGCTCAGGTAAGAAATAGATACAATAGGGAAGAGTGGGAGCTAAAGAGAGAGCTAGGAAAAGTTCTCTCGGGCAGCGGCATAAAGTGTATGACCGCATTTTGCAAGCAACTCTGATCACCCCAGGGTAGCTTGGTAGATAATACACAATACATTGCAAAAGGCATTAAACTAGTTTTATCACACACAACTTGTAAAACTAATTCAATTAGGTAACTGCTGATATCCCTGTGTCTCAGCAGAGAAAGGAGATTGGATATCTGACTGGTTAATGAGCTCCACATAGGGCCTCACCTCACTAAATACCATACTACGCACTCTAGGCTCCCCCCACTTTGGAGATTTGAGAAGAATCTCAGAAGTGGAAGTCTATCTTTAATTAAGTAATTAAAAGACAAGTAATGAACGTTTGCTCTAGGGGAAGGGGGTAACTCTGCCTCCCAGGTCCCACTGATACTCAGAGTTAATCACTGAGGGGAAAGTAAAAACAAACAAATAAACAAAAAGGTGAAAACTACAAAACAAGTGTTGGAAACTTTCGCCTTTGGGGAGCAAAAGAAAGGAGAACATATCCGTTTCTCTTTTGAGAGTAACTACAGTCTCTTGGCAAGAAAAGTCAACAAGGGTCACTAAGAGGAGAACTGTGATTGAGACTCCGGTCTGCCTAAATCTGGAAAGCCTGCAGCAGGCAGTGTCCCTCAGGAATAAAGATGGAGCCCGAATGTGGGGCGGAGTGAGCTGCAGACCTTGGTAAACCCTGTATGGAGCTTAGCCAAGCGTAGCACAACATGGGAGGCGCATCCTCCAGGAAAGAACCTCAGCAGCTGGGAAACTGGCCGCCAAGCAGCAAATAATGGCAAGAACAGCAGACACACAAACGCAAACACTTCTTGAGTGCGGAAGACAAGTTTGTCATTCAGAGGACTCGTCTTTTAAGTCCGGCTTCAGCATGGTGATATATGAACCAGCAGAACCAGCTCCGCAGACGTTAGAGTGTATCTAAGTTTACTATTGGAGGAGGGAAATCCCCGAGAGGAATTTTGAACTTCTTGCTCTTCTGAGCATATGGTGCTTCAAGCAGTTAATTTGATTGTTAAAGTAGATATAGTGGTATGTATGCCACGAGCTTATGAAATGGATGTAGGATGCAATCTGAGTATTACCCCAAATTTTCCCTCCCAAGGAGTAGCTCAGACAACGAACATTCATCTCACACTATCCATAATTCTCATCGTCTTTAATTCTTTTTTGTTAATTCACTGAAGGCTTTTGTTGAAATGCAAGTTTTATCTAAATTGTTAGTTGAACATAAGTTGGTTCAATAAATGAATGCTACGTGGAGAAGAGGATAGGATGATTCCAGTACAGTAGATTGGTTGCAGAAAGAAACAAATTAAGTTTATTGGAAGTCAGAAAGCAAGAACAGCTTTTGAAAGTCCATTATTGAATAGATAACAAAACAAATGTATAGATATCGAGGCTGAGAAGTTCAGAGAAACCACTTACGATGCAATTTTTCTTTTCCAATTCTAGGTCTGTATCTTTTGTAGTGATACAGTTGTATCCAAAAATATTCTGTAATCTATACTAAGAATAAAAACCAACAACAAGGTCTTGAGCCATCAATGAGGTCATGGTTAAGATGCCTGCACACCATGGGAAGCGATTGGAAATGTGGGTCACTGGTGCAGTGGGCAAGTTAGGTAGACTGGGACACTAAAAGGAGGAAAACATACACAAAAAATGAATAGTATTATCTTTCCTTTCTGACATCTTTGGTCAGTCATTGACCGCAAACACTTTGTTTTTTCCAAATGCCATGAGGTAGAAGAGTATTTACATACTCTGTGTCTCCCTAGTCAGCAGAGAATACTGTTTATCCAAAACTATTTAGATTTCAGTCAGACTAGTAGTCAGAATTTAGAGGATAGAATTGGCTGTAAGGAAAGTGACAAGTGATTTCATCAAAACCATCTTCATCTGATCGAATTGACTTTCTAAACAAGATCTGATCTCTCAAAACTCTGAGACTAGAGATCATTATTAATAAAAGCATTCTGAGAAACATATCTTGGTGGCTTTCAAAAATCCAGCTACACTTTAAAATTATCTGGAGAGCTTTTAAAAAATACTGGTGCCTGAGCCTCACTTTAGAATAATTAAGTGCAAAATCTATGGGAATAAGCCTGAGCCTTGGTATTAAAACCAACGAACAAACAAACAAAATCTCCCCGCGTGATTCTAATGTGTAGCCAGGATTTTGAAACACTGACTTGAAGAGCATCGTTGCCTACATCCCTTTTTACCTGGACCTACATGCATCTTCACTGGGAGAAACAGATGATATTCAAGTTTCTGTCTCCCTAAGAACTGATAAACTTGTTTCAAGGTGTGACAGATTGTATTAATTTTGCATAATTCTTCCATCTCTGCCTCCTCTTGCCATTGCTTCCCTGATGGTGAAGTATGCTTTTTTACACTATTAACTTCAGGCTTGACCATACAACTTACTTTAACTAATGGAATGTGGAAATGACACTTGTGACAGTTTTGATCTAAGGCCTTAAGAGGCATGGCAAGTGTCTACCAAGACTCAGAGAGCTTCACCCTTCCCCCATCAGGAGAGCAGGTAGGTCTTTCAGCCTGAATCCAGGAGTGAAGCTATGTGGAAGAGCCCCTAACCCACAGTCTGGGGTCCTACCTGGTCCAGCTAAGCCACTCTGAGTGTTACCAGTATCAGCAAACTGCAACTGATCTGTAATACTATGACTATGAAATGAATGCTCTTGATGTAATCCTCAGAGAACGTGGAGTTTTGTTTTTTAATCAAACATTATTGCAAGAAAAAAATGAAACAACAAATACACAGGATTCGTTTGTAAATAATCTATATATCAAGCAATATCTAGCAAATAGTAAGTGCTAAATGAGTATTTGTTAAGTTAACTGCTTTTATGTAGGACTCATTTACATTTGATGATACTAAAAACATGGAAATCAGATTTTAAATGGTTTATACTAAATTTAGTTCAATGATATTAAAAATAATGTGGTGATTATTAGAGTTTAAATGGTTTAAATGGATTATGTCTGTACAGCCTTTTAGTTATTCTGTCCATTTATGAAAAGGATACTAGTAAGTATGCTTAGAATTGCTTCCTCCAGTAGCCAAATGGATCGAGCTTTCATCTAGATGGGTTTGTTGAAAGCACTTGTCTGCTTAGCAAAAGTGTATATATTGCTTTTTTTTGGGATATTGCCAAATTTTCAGTTAAGATTCAGAGAATTTGATTTATCATTTAGAAATCTGTGTATTGAAATCTGTCATTGAGACAGATTTTGTCATTAATGCTTAGAAATTACCAATAGCAATAAACAGATACTACTTCTTGAGCAATACCTGAGTCCAGAAGAAGAGTTAATGGGCAAAAATCCTTGCAAATGTCTGTTGTGATATATTAGGAAGTTACAGAGAGTTGGACAAGCAATCATAGAAATCTTTAAAAGAGAAAATCCTAGTTAGAAAGCAAAATATGTCTTAATCTCAATTAAACTGTCTTTTTGAAGCTCTCTTCTCCTTCATGAAACATACTGGGAGTCATTTTAGAAAGTGTTTTAGTTCTTTTTAATGTAACTCTTTTCATTTCTAAAATCATTTTGTTAACTTCTCCTTTATAGTAATTATAACTTATTTTATATCTACTTTTTGATGATCTATCAGTGATCACTAAAGGATTTATATACACAAAGTAGAGGTACTGACGATATTATCTTTACATTATGGGTAAAGCAAGATGTAATTATGTTGTCACTTCCTCATGTTTTAAGACTTATAAGAATGCGTTAAATAAATGCAAAAGAAATAGTCCAACTTTTTTAGACTATAAAACTGCCATTTATTTGTGATACTATTTATAGCAAAGGCAGAAATAGCATAGCAGAATTATACAAGAAATGCAGTGCTCACACAAATTGGCTTTGGTGTCCAGCTGTCTTTGTGAAAAAGTATTAATTTTACAGTATCTTGGGGACTAAGTTGATGCTCCACACATAATCCACAGTGTCACAAATGTCCTTAGTAAAGCACACTCCCAATTGCTAAGCCTTCACACTTAATGCGGCAGAATGTCACTCTGGGCTCACTGGGTTGCCAAAAAGTGCTAGCAGGGTCACCACTATACCACCTACCTTCCCCCTGAGATGGGAGAAAGCAGACAATTCACATTAGATGCAAAGGAAGGCAGCAAGTAGAATAGCACATTGTGATCCCAGATATTTGTTTGAATCTATACTACACATTGGCAAAGTTTCATTCCTTGCGTTCATGTGGTCCTGCTGCAGGTTTGCATGAAACTTCCAAAATACGTTAATTAGGATGCTAAGATTCTCCTGTAGTCAATAAGTGGTGGCCTTTGACTAAATGTTATACTGCTATCCATTTTCTCATGTTTTCACTCACATTCATGAGTTAAAGAGAAATCTGTGATGAATATATACCGGATTTAGATTCCCAAGTATTATAATATCAGAAAATTTATCTTTCTGTGAGGAATATATATTTGATGAGAAAAAGTCATTAAGTCCAAAGTGGGAGGCAAAGTCAGCACTCAGCCGTGGGCAGCCCAGGGGCAGTAAGACAAAAGGAAATGTTACTGATAAAGTGTACTTTCTTTTAAGAAAGTGCAGCTCTGCCCTTTTGTGAGACGGGAACTCCTAAAACTTTTCAATCATGGATTAGCTGAATAAAGAGAGAATCTCAGAATTCCTGATACAGTGAAAATAAGATGCGGCAGAAAACCTGTAGCACCCAAGAAAAGTTTCCGGAACCCATTTGTGCTACTAAGAAGTGGAGAACCTAAAGGAGTAACTCACATTTAATCAAAGACATCCTCAGAACTTAAAACAAAAATGATGAGTAGAGCGAAGAGATAACGAAAGGAGAAAAATGGAGAAATAGAATACCATTTATAGAACATATCTTTCTTTTGGGGCACTTATATGCATGTTTCAAAGTAATTTTTAAAGTTTGACTTCCCATCTTTTCAAAGATCTAGTATCTTATGTACACACCTAAAAAAGGTAAAAAAGCATATAGCACGTTCTATGTAGACATGATTCTTAAAATATTATAGAAGAGAAGTTCAACCTTCAGTCCTCAGGTTTTTCATCTATAAAATGGGTGGATAGGGCTAGAGAAAGTCTTAGTTCTGTGCTGTACTACATAGTGTGATTAAGTGAAAAAGTATGAAAATTACTTAATTGATGGATAAAGTATATTAAGACTATGTCAAAATGCTCTTTAAAGGAATTACTCAAAGTACTCAGGGTCTCAGAAGACTATTAGCCTGGCATTCCAATAGGAGCTAATATTTTGCACATTTTTCTTGATCATATTAGAAGAAGATGAACTAAACTGATTGGTTGGCAAAAAGAATTGCATGAGAAGGATATGCTGTGGATTATTCCATACAAGTGGGTGGAAATGTTCCTCACACCTTGTCACCATCTATGGTGCTCCGTGTCTGAATGTACCATCAGTTACTCACCTCACCATGCTCTAGTGACGGACTCTCAAGCTGCATGCAGTCTTTTGCCATCACAATTAATGGCACAAAGATTAGCCTCACACAAAAGTCATTTTGCATTTTTGCCAATGTGTATTCTGAATGCATTTCTACTAGTTAGATTACTGGCCAAAAAGCATAAATACCTAAGGTTTATATTTTGCTATTCAGAAAGATTTATAGTTGTGCTCTAATTGTGTTCTTTACATGTATATGTTGTGTATTTATATTTGTCACCTAATATGAAAAATAATAAAATGAGCTAGTATGCCCTTCTTCCTATGCCTTCCTTCTCCAAATCTTCAAATTAAAATGATATAATTTTGTTTTCATTTGAAATCTATGCAGCAATCAGCAATTTTACTCTATTCTCTAAATACTGTCTCCATTCGCCCTGCCTGAGGCTAATCTTTTCACAATAGATGGTAAAAAGGGATAAAAACATTTCCATACACTTCCATGGAGTAATTTGCAGTGTATCTTACTGGGTAAAAAAGCAAAGTGCTGATACTGTTTATAGTATTCCACCTTTTAAGTATCAAAGGAGGATTTTTCAGTAATAAAGTGGGGGGAATGCTTATGTATTCAAAAAGGAAAGATGGAAAAGTAAACCAAAAATCAGTAATAGTTATAATCTTCGGCGGGGGAGGAACAATGTGAAAGGTACAGAATAGAACAATGCTTCTGTGAATGTAAATTGTTTCAGAGTTTTCATTCTGAACTCGTGTAAATGCATCTCACAATTTTAAGAAAAAATAAAATTAAGCCAAAATAGGAGAAAAACTAATCCATAAAAAATTGAAAACATATTGAAACAAATGAACCTTATTATATATAAAGTTGGTGGCATAATCTAAAAAGAAAAACATTATTTCAAGTGAATTTAATGCATAGTGTTAACATATAGTATTCGTTCAACAGCTTTACTGAAGTATAATTTACCTACAATAAAATTCACTCATTTTAAATTTAAATGTAGAGTTTGATGAGTTTTGGCAAATGTGGGTGGTCGTGAAACTTTTACCATAGTCAAATATAGATTATTTCCAAGTCAAAGATCCCCTTGAGTCCTTTAAGAGTCAATACTGTCCTTTAACTTTTGCCTCCTGGTGATCGCTAACCAATTCTGTCACTTCACCTTTTCTAGAATTTCCTATAATCATCAGTATGTCATCTTTTGTGTTTTTTTCTTTTTTCCACATAGTGTGATGTTTTAGTTTGTCCATGTTGATGCCCATATCAATACTTAGTTTCTCCTTATTGATAAGTGATATTCCTTTACATGGATATATCACAATTTGTTTATCCATTTACCAGATCACAACATTTGAATTGTTTCCGGGCTTGGGCTATTGTGAATTATACTGCTATGAACATTTGGAAATAAGTCTGTGTGTGTATTTCTCCTGAGTAAATACATGGAAATGAGATTTCTTGAAATTTCTGGGTGATATGGTAAGTGTATGTTTAACTTAAGAAAACGTGAAACTCTTTTCCAGAGAGACTATGCTATTTTGAATTTCCACAAGCAACATTTGAGAGTTCAAATGTATAGGAAAGAAATTACACAAAAGGAAAAACCTACAGACTCTTTTCCAAATACCAGTGGGACCACTCATGGTTAGATAAAATGTTCTGTGGGCCTTCGTGGAACTAAAAAAGGAAATTTGTCCTGACTTCCGTCTCAAAGCTCGGCTCCCCTTCTAGAGTCCTGGCTCTGCCCTCTGCACTACGGGCCCCTATTGCTTTCTTTACCTCTCTACTTCTTTAACCTCCACTGCGGCTCTCAGTGCCTCTGCACAAGCTCTGCCTCCGCCCTTGTTTCTCCTGTCTGGGCTCTCAGGCCTTTCTCTCTGGCCAGCCCCGTTTAACTTGATTCTCCTCCAGCCCATTGGCCTCCACTGGATTTTCCATTCTATTGTGTGTACAACACCTCTTTGCAAATAGAAAGTTGTTTCAATGAGCAATTCCTTCTCTTTGGGCATTGAGATCCCAGCTTTCATCAACTACAGTGGGGGCTCAATCACCAGGAGAGTGACCAAGACTGTTTTTAACTCTTCACCTCACAACAATCAGTCTGCGTTTTAAAGAAAGAGACCACTTTCTCTGGCACTGCACTTGACCCTGGAGCGTGTCTTCCTTTCCCCAGGTCTCTGTAAAGGGGCTACTGACAAGTTGTCATCACTCCTCCCTCAGAGCAGGGGTTGTTTTAGTCTGAATGTGAGGAACGTTGTTCTAGATCCTGAAGTCCACTCTCTATATACTTCCCTTGAATTTTAGCAGCTCTTTGGAAAATATTGATGTTGACTCAACTTCTCATGACTTCTGAAACAAGCACTGAAAAGTGGATCCAGACAGTGACTCTGGGATAACCTAAGAAAGCAAGTTGAACAGTCCTGAATTCTATAGTTAATGGACTGTGTAACTAAAAGCAGAGAGGCCGATAAGAGCTGTCCCACTTCCTGAGCCCGCGAGGAGCTCGGCGCATTTCTCAAGGGCAGTGCACCTAGAGGCTAAGAGCAGATGCTGAGATCAGAGAAGTCCTGGTTCTTAACCCAGCTGGTCACTTGTTAACTTTATGACCCGTGGCAAGTTACTCTAACCTTGCTGAAACTTAGTTTCCTCTTTCGTATGTGTGGATGGTCATTATCTTCTCATGGGACTGTTAAAGGAGCAAATGAAACAACATATTTAAAGGGCTTTACCCAGGGCCTGACACATGGTGGATATTCAATAAACATGCGTATATTTTTAAGTTAGATTTTTTTAATAAGAATAAAACTGCATTATTTACCCAAATCTACTGCTTAGACATCAAGCGTTAGAATGGCTCTTACCTTGTGCTTCGCAAACGTAATGGTACGAAGCAGGAGTAAAGTGAAATTTGCAAATGTTCAAACCCTAAACTGACATTTTACAACTGCACGTGGTGTGGTCTGATAATCCTACTAGTCCTTGAATCTCCTCACATGGCACTCAGAATGTAATGTCTACGTCACTGTGAATCAATATATTCTTGCTGATTACTCTTGTGTATGATTCTCTGTGAGAATGCGGAACTTCCTAAGCGGAGTCTAAGTAGCCTCACAGCGGTCTGCTTAGATGGCAATGACTTCACAGCTACAATGTTATTTTTTGTGGTGAAAAACAATTTATTGAAAATGAAGAAAAATGTAAATGATTCTTGTAAGGAAATTAAATTAATGTTAGGTACTAGAACACAGATGTTTTGTGTGCCATACCTATGCAACCATGTCATTAAATTCAAATCTCTAATTAACTGACATCTGTTTCTTGTTCAGTTTTGAAATGATTCATTGAAACCATTTGCAGAAACAAGTACACTCGTGAAGGAAAAAAATGTGCCTGACCTTTTCTTCCCTTCTATTTTTTTGTACTTTATTATCGTTTTTGAAAATTGACTGGCTGACTGACTCAATGATTCAGAATTAAGATGTATCTGACAGGCCAATGCCCGTCCATCTTACTTCTTAGTTTCAGAGCCGTGCAACAAAAGATGCTATAAGAAAATCGGAAAGACTAAGTAATATTCAGTCCTGAAAAATAGGTTGCCGAAACTTGGGCAAGATAGTTTAATTAATCTTAGAAGAAAAGAAGATGAGGTAATTTTAGACTAGCCCTGAAGATCAGCTTCTATTTATCAAGAAATATTAGCATTTCAATTTAATTAAACAAATATTGTGGAGCATCCCGCTATTAGAGAGGTAGTGGTATATGACAGTAGACCCCAAAAAATGAGCTTTGAATGAGAGAGAATTTAGTCAAATTCTAATTCTGAAACTAACCTTGTAACTTTGGTAGTTAGTTGCCCTGAGTTCTATTTTGCTTACAAATAAATGGTAATAGTATTAAGACTAATATCAAGGGGTATAGTGAAAAGTGACATAAATACTCTTTGTGCTCTGTGGTGCATTATTCATAATAGCTAGTTAATAACTCATAATTTAAATTTTTATTAGTTTCATTACTAGCTACCCAGCACCTTAGAAGATGCTTCCTGCATACTGGCAATTTCCCACATTAGCCACCCATTTTGCCATGGTAAGAGCCAGAAAATTTGAATTCTTAGCCTCTCTTGTATCCAGGGATGGCATATGGCCATATGGCTCCCTAGTAGGAGCTCAGCTGAGCTGCAGAGAGCTGAGTTGCCTGGTGAAGAAGTAGTAGACTCAAGCAACAAGCCAAAAATGAAATGAAAAGCAAGCCTTCAATCATTTACTATGATAGTATAAGCAAAAGTTAAACCAGAGGAAGCACTGACCTGTGCCCCCACCTTCTTCCATTTTCCTCCCTTGAATGTGCACAGGTCAATGATCAGGTGGACAACATAGGCATGGGGGGAGTCTTACTGTTGAGAGATCCCCAAAGAAAAGCTTCCTGCGGTGCTGTGGACACAGGGAGCAGAGGAGTGAGGGCAAGGAGGAAGAGCTAGGGGTGGCAAAGCACTGAGTACTGACTCAGAGTGAAGAAAAATGTCTTCAAGCTTCCCCTCTACCCCATTTCCCTAGAAGGTCACAGAAGAGACGACTGAGGATGGCCTTTGTAAAGGACCCAGGAAAAAAGAGGCCTCTGAATGAAGGCACCTGGGCTAGGAAAGCAGATACGCCAATGGGCGTGGCCAGCCAGGGGTGCCTGAGTCCTTGCCAACTCCCTTCAGAGACTGCAGTTACTGCTTGAACACCAGTTCTGGTGTGAAAAGGGCGGCTTTCCTCTGTTAGGCCTGCCAGGTATAGCCTTTGTCATTGCCTGTGTTTGGGCCTGAAAGATCACACATAGAGCTTTGGCCTTGAGCTGGCCTCCTAAGTAGGATCCTTCAATCAGGTAACTTCAAAGGATGCTGAAGATATACACTTGAACAAAGTGAGAGGTGGCCTCATTTGGGTTGGGAGGCGAGGAATATTTCTCCTTTCACTCACAGTTTAAAACCTATTTAGTTGATTTAGATGTGGCAGAGGTGAAGTTTCTTGCATTTGAACTTGACTGTCCTCATTGCTGAGTGAGGAGGGCAGTGTTGCCACTAGAGCACCCCTTTGTGTGGTTGGGTCTTAACTCTGGCTGCTTAGAGATTGTTTCTCTATCCACCAATCAAAGCTTGATTCTCTAACCACCTGCTAAAGTAAATGGCAGATTATCTCAGTGCCATCTACCAAAGAAAAGTATATGCTGTATCCAGAGAAAGGCCCCACGTGCACTTATCAGCAGAGGTATGTATGTGGAATTTTATTGGTCTGAACAGCTCTTTATAGTCTCCTCATTTGGTGAGATTTCTATTATTTACTTTTTTTTTACACTAAAAAAATTTGTCTATACATTTATAGAATGAGGATACATGAATTATATACTGTGGTCAAGTCTTAGTATAGTACAATGAGCTCATAAATATTTTAAATTAGTGATGCCACAAGCAAAGGTAGGAATGTACCTCCATTTGTATGAAGCCATCATAAAGAAGCTGATCTCAAAGTTAAAGACAGAATAATTTAATAAATGCAAATTCAGTGAACTAGGGACATAGGTTGTTTTTCAAATTAACAATTCTTTACCTTGATTTAAGTTTTTGTATGAATATTAACATTATTTCATTTTGAGACATCCTATCTTTAACGGTAAGTAAAAATAATTAAAAAAAATAAATGAAAAATTTTTTTGTCTCTTTTCCCAAAGAGCTCGAGTAAAAACGTATCGACACAATGTCAGAATGATTTACAAAAACCGGGACCTTCACCCTCTGCACTCTTGCTGGAAAAACAAACAAACACTGATGATGTAGGCTGAATTTGGATTGAGCTATTCATTATAGTGGAAGTTCAAGTCTGGTTTCCTTCTGTGCATGTTTAGGAAACTTGATAGAATCAGTCTTTATGATCCTGTAATGAAATCTTTAGGCAAAATGGACACAAATTCCTGGCTGGTTTGCTATCCAAGCAGGATAGAACACTCCCCAAATTGAATGATTTTATTGAGATCACTTCCCAGTGACACCAAAATATATTTTCCCAACATAGGAGAATTCACTCTTCGATACTCTTTCTTTACTTTTAGAAAGGTTTTCATTCTTTCATTGCCTCCTGTTAAAATGGAAATTGGTCTGAAATCAAATACTAGAGTATTAAGACCAGTCCTCTCGGGCAGGGGCCAGGAGGAGGGGTTGAAGGAAGAGCAATGTTTCAATCTGATTTCTCTGAGACTTCTGTATTATGGCATTTATGACATGTCCTGACATTTCAAGGAGTTACCATCTTCTTCTCCTTTCCAACTTCCCAGTCACAGCCCTTGGGACTATTTCAACGCCAGAAGTGTCAGTGTATACCATGATCATTAATTACATGAAAATTTGTAGCAAGTATAGGGGGAAAAAAAGAAAAAAGGAGGAAAAATAGAACACATCTCCTGTCCTAGATCTGGATCAACCCAGGAGAAGGAGAAGTCCTTGGAGGAAATGTGTCACCGTCAAGACTTCCTAGAGAATTGGCTCTGTAAAGCACAGCACGGTATCATCGTTTTAACCCGAGTGATTGTAATTGGGTCAACTTATTTGACACATTATATTCTTTATCTTTGTTCTCCAAAAATACATAATTCAATCACTCTCTAAGGAGCCACATAGCTTGCTAGAAGAGACTTTGAAGAAAAATATTGAGCTTCTTAATTAAAATCTGAAATTGCATTTTATAATAGCCTAGGTGTTTAGGTGGTCTCAGGTATAACATTGGAAGAATTTAGGTGAGAGTTCCTTGGCATGAATAGACAAGTTTGCCGTAAATTTTACCCGCTGTTCCTTGATTCCACAAAATATGCTATTTCATAATATTGGCCTGTTCTGTTCTTTGCTGCTTTTGTATTCATGGGATTAATTATGTTAAGGGCATTTCTGATTCTATCCTGGCATTATTTTAGAAAGTGGGGCAAGGAACATTTTCTTCAAAAGCTTTCAGCTTTCAATCTGTCAAATATTATCAGAATTTGAAGGAAAGAATTAAAATTTTAAAAAGGAATTGGAAGAAAGAAAAAAGCCCTCTGTAAACGTTAAATCCACCAGCCGCTTTCCTAAGCCTTTTCTTCCTCTGCTGTCTCAGAATTGTGGGGAAAAGTGAGAATTACAAGCATGTTTTGTAAATCATAAAACTCTACATACTTAAATAAGTCATTAGTAATTATACGTCAAGGGCAACCATTAATAGTTTACCCTCTGGCTCTTTGCCACTCCTTCTACTTCATTTACAACTTCTAAAAATCCAGAGTTTGCTATTTATGCTGTAATTTAGTAAAACACCTTAGTGTTTACAAATATCACCGAGAATAAATGCAGAATACTTCTGGACAGAAATGATGCTACATGCGTAAGATGACTAAGTCTCTCTATTTTTATTATTTCATCATGATTTTCCAAGTTTAGTTAGCTTGTTCAATATAAGTAAATGTTTTATTTTTAATTAAAATAAAACATAAAACAAATTAGAATGATGCTTTTACTTTTCTGCTTTTTGGTATTTTTTAATACATCTTCAGACATACCTAAGTATTAATGTGCTAATAGTTCCTAAGTTTTTAACCAACACAAACTTGTATAATATTATCTCTTCTTCTTCTCTTTCCTACATATTTCCTAAGGCATTCTGCAATCATCTTTCTCTCCAATTCGCTAATTAAACACTTGAAACCATTTCAATGCAGAAAGTTTGTTATATTTTTGCAAAATATTTTGTGCATTTTATTTACGTTTATCTTTATCTTGATGCTGTCTGTAATCAGCAGTAATCTCGATAACAAAGTGTTTTACTAGCATGAGACAGTTACGGTTTATGCAAAGTCTGCCTTGCCAAAGTCTTTGCATAATTCAAACCTTCTGTAATTCAAGACCAATCACGACAAAAATAGTGAATATTTTTAGTATACGGAATAGTGTCACATATCATTAACATAGTTTGCAATCATTCGTTATTCCTCAGCTTTGGAATTATGCTAATTTTAAGGACACATTTTTGGGATTCTCCTTATTTCAATCTTTGTTGATGAAGTGAGATTTATCAACATACGTTTTTTCAAATTTATAAAATACGACATTCCCAAAATAATATTCAAATATGTAAAATGATATGATAAATACGTGAAATGAAATTGTGTTTGACTATAAGAATAAAGCGTCCCTTTTAAAACTAAAAACGTGGTCACATAAAACTATCCCACAAACTTCTATTCTTTATTTACAACTTCTGGTCGTGGTGGAATACCTACTGACAGACTAGCTCTTTTGCTGCAAACAACCATACAAGTTACAAAAATATTAGGAAAAACCTTATGATAGGCAGAAAAATGGTTTTACAAAGACTTCCATACCTTAATCCCTAGAACCTAAGAATATGTTATCTTATGTGGCAAAAAGGGAATTTGCAGATGCGAGTAAGCCTCTGCACCTTGAGAAGGGAGACATCCTTCTGGACTGTCTGGGTGGGCCCAATCTGATTGTATGAATCCTCAAACATGGAGAACCTTTCTAGGCTGGATTAGAGAGACGAGACAGAAGGAGAAGGAAGAGAGAAGCTAGATGTGTTGTGAGAAGGACTCAACTCATTGTTGCTTTCTTTAAAGGCGAAAGAGAGGAGTTATGGACCAAGGAATGCTGGCAACCTCTAAGAATGTTGGGAAAGAAAAGGTAATGGATTGTCCCTTAAGCCTCTAGAAAGAAACATAGCCCTGCTGATATCTTGATTTTAGCCCAGATAGGCCCATGTTAGACTTCTGACTTACAAAACTGTAAGATAATAAATTTGCATTGTTTAAGTGGAATTTGGTACAGTAGCAATAGGAAGCTAATACAGAATTTGGCATCTATAAGAGGGGTACAGCTGTACCAAATACCTAACTGTGTGGAACTGGCTTTCGAATTGGGCAATGGACAGAGGCTGGAAAAATTTTGATGACAATGATAGAAAAAGCATAGATGGCGTTAAACATACTGTTAGTAGAAATATGGACATCAATGACGGCCACTGAGGACTCAAAAGGAAGTGAGCAGCATTGTGGAGAAAACCTAAATCATTCTAGAGAAAGCCTAAGCCATCGTGAAATGACCATTGGTAGTTTATGGACATTATATACATTTCTGGTGAAGTCCCATAAGGAAATGAATTGCATGTTATTGGAAACTGGAGGAAAGAGGATACTTCTTGTATAGTGGCAGAAAACTTAGTGGAACTGTGGCCTGTGTATATGTGAGAGTAGAATTTTTAAACAATGAATTTGGGTATTTGACGGAGATTTCCAAGCAAAGTGTTGAAGGTGAGTGATATTTTGCTTTTATAATAAAATGCAAGGTGAGAGAGATAAATTGAAGGTGGAACTGTTGAAATGAAACCAATATTTGATGATTTGGGAATTTCTCAGCCTACCCAGATGGCAAAAGATGCTAAACTTAAAAGATTTGTAATCAGAAAGGAATGTGCTCGAGAAAAAAACCCAAGACTCTGCTCAACTTTTTGCTAATAGACCTGAAAAATCAAAAAGGCAGCGTATTCAGTCCCACAAATGGATATTTGAAGAGATTAATGGTGTGACATCGATTCTGTCAGCCATTTCAGAAGGAATAAAAAAGCGAGAGGGAGTTATCTAGGAAAGATCTGTGGATGAGTCCCTTATCTAATGGAGTGAATCCCCATGAGGCACCTGGGAGACCTAGGAAGTTCTTGAGAATTTCATATCATCAGAAATTCTGCCAGCTTGGACAAAAAGGAAAGAAACAATAGCAAATGAAAGAAAGTTGCTAGATCCTCCAAAATTCTAAAGGTAGGAAACAGCCTGATAAAACTACTCAGCTGCAAACATAAGCTATCTTCCATGGAAAAAGAAGGCTATCTTAGAGGGCAGAGATGTGAGCCTAGAGATGTCTGAGGGCAGAATCACAAGCCACAAGGATTATTCCCAAACTTTGAAACCTAATGGAATTTGCCTGGTGGATTTTGAAGTTACTTGTGATCATTGACTCATTTTTTTCCTTCAACTTTCTCCCTTTTTGAGCCAGAATGTCTATAACTGTTATCCTAGGGCTGTTCCATCGTTGTATTTGGGACAGATAACTTATTTCTTCAGCTTCACAGTCCCACAGGTGAAGAGGTATCGTGTCCCAGAATGGATCACATCCAGGATCTCACCCATACCTAAATTGGATGCTATAGGTAATGAGAATTGGAACTTTTGAGTTCTTTAGATTTAGATGTGATTTGGGAATGTGAGTTGATGCTATAGTGTGTGAGACTTTTCAGGACCATAGGATGGGGTGAATGTGTTTTACATGTGGATGAACATATATCTTCAAGGTCCAGAAGGCAGAAGGTGGTAGTCAGAATGCTGACTACCCCAAGATGTCCATTCCCTAACTGCTAGGACCTGAGAATGTTACTGTACATCATAAAAGGGACTTTACATTTGCCATTAAGGGTATAGGTAGAGGTGATTAAGGGCAACTTGAAAAAGGAGATGATCCTGGATTATCAGATTGGGCCCAATCTAATTACATGAGTCCCTAAATGTGGAGAACCTTTCCCTGATAGGTCAAAGAGATGTGAGATGACAAGGAGCCGACCTGCACTGGCTGGATTTGAAGATGAAGGAAGGGAGCTGTGAGGCAAGGATTGTGAGCAGTCTCTAGAAGCTGGCAAAGATAAAAAATATATACTAAAGTTTCAGAAAGGAATGCAGCCATGTCAGCATCTTGATTTGAGCCCACTGACATCTGTGTTGAATTTCTGACCTACAGAATTATAAGATGATAAATTTGCATTGTTTGATTCACTGCTACACAATTTTTTTCAGCCATTGGAAGATAGGGAGCTCATGACTTCAGTTCCTGAGAGATGGGAAACACACAAAGTGAGGCCTATAATCTTCCAGGTTTTCTGTTTGAAGGTAGTTTATGAGCTGCAGTCCATGGAAATAGAGCTTAAACAGAGCAGAATGGCCTTGCTGAGCTGAGGAAGCTAAGTTCAGAGGTCGGGTCTACTGAGGTAGCCCAGAGTTGGGTACCTTAGAGGAGCAAGATGTTCAGAGAAATCTGCTGCAGAAATCTGAATGAGGTCCCTTAAGTCTTTGATGAATTACTAAGCTGGGCCTGTGCAGGGTGAAACTCCACGAGACCTAACAGAGAATAGCTACAAGGGAGCTGTGCTCTGAATAGAGGCTTAGGTGGGGACAAATTTCTGGAAGACATCGGATTTATGATGCTCCAAAGTGAAGAGACATTACTAAGCACTTGAGATTCAGTTGAAATACGGGAAAGGCTGCATCTTAGGAATAGGACTACTCCAGCACTAGAGTTAAGGTTATTCTATATGTGACTTTAAAAAGCTTGAAAAGAAGACTTGAAAGTATTAAGCTACTTTGCTAGTAAATTAACTGCTTATCAGAATAAACTTTGCACAATTTAGAGGAAAATAGTAATATTCAGATTCTCAACAACATAACACCTACAATATTCAGCATAAAATAAAAACTTATTTGATAGTGAGCAGGAAAATGTTGCTAATAACTGGGGAAACCATCAGTCAATTGAAATAGACGCAGATATGGAAAACATATTGTAATTAGCAGACAAGAACTTTAAAATAACTATTCTAAAAGTCTTTAGCTTTTAGGGATTTAATGGAAAGGATGGCCACAATGAGTGAGCAGATTAGAAGTACCAATAGAAAATGCACACTATTAAACAAATAAATGGAAATTCTAGAATTGAGAAATTCAGTGTATGAAATAAAAAATTTGCCTGCTGGGCTTAATAGTAAATTGGGCACTGTAGAAGAAAAGATCAGTGCATTTGAGACAGGGCAGTGGGAGGCATCCAAACTAAGCACGGAGAGAAAGAAGTTTAAACAAATGAACAAAGGCTCAGGGACCATGGACAATATTACGTGGTCTAACCTAATTACCTGAAGTCTCAGAAAGAGTAGAGAAATTGGGGAAGAAAAATATTTACAGAATTAATGGCTGAAAAACTTTCAAATTTATGAAATATTTTTAATTCAAAGATCCCAAAAGCTCATTGTCCCCAAGCTTATTAACATAAAAATTGCATGGGATATTATAGTCACATTGCTTGAAAATAAAAATAAAGATAAAAGCATAAATACAGCCAGAGGGTGAAAATAAACAATAGTAGACAGAGGATCAGCAATAAGCATGACCACTGTCTTCTCATCAGTAATAGTGTGAACTGGAAGAAAACAAAAACTGTCTTCAAATCACTGAAAGAAGAAGCATTGTCCCCCTAGAATGACCTACACAGCACCGACATACTTAATAAGTAAGGGGAAAATAGAGATGTTTTCAGATAAAGACAAAAGCTGAGAGAAATGTTGACCAATAGAATTCACAAGAAATGCTAAAGACATTTAAATTGAAGGAAAATGATGCCAGATAGAAAGTTAGAGCTACATAAAAATGGAAAATGTATACAAATGGAAAACATCAATAAATATAAAATAAATTTTCTAAACTTCTTTAAACTTGATGCATTGCTTAAATCAAAAATCTTAATGAATTGTGGCTTTTGTAAGATATATAGAAGTAAAATATGTGAAAAATTTAGCTCAAAATATGAGACAAGGATAATGAAAGAATACTATTTTTAGGTTTTTTCGTTATACCTTATTGTACATGAATAGTATAATAATTCTTCATATACTATTGTCAGTTAAGGATACATATTATAATTCCTAGATTAACCACTAAAAAATATAACAAACACAGATAACTAAAAAGTCAACAGAGGAAATAGAATATTAAAAAAACTCAATTCATGCAGAATAAATTGAGAAAGGAGGGAAATACGAAAAAGACTGAATCAAAGGAACCCCAACCAGTGGAAACCCAGTTGGGCTAAATAGAAAACAAACAGAAATTTGTTACACTTAACCCTGATCATGTCAGTCAAGTACAACTCTGTGAGAAGGACCAGCTGTATCTGTGACAGGGGCCAGCCTGAAGGCACAAAGAATTTTTCCTTATCTTCTAATATTAAAAAAACCAACCTTTGGAGCACTATGACAATAAAATTTGCTCATCATCGCTCTCACATAAGCCTGGAGATTGTTGTCACTTTCATCAAAATGCTATACTTCTTCCCCCGGGATTTTGGTCTCTGTACAGGTAAATGTGCCTTCCTATGAAGTGGATTCCTGAAGATTAACTTCTAGGCACCAATGCAGAATGCTTAATAAATAAACAAGAGGGATTTTGTGAAACTACGGTTTCAGCTCCTTCCTGCTATTCTGCAAGAGTTATAAACATCTGGGTATAAACGTAACTGCTTAGGCTGTGTGATATACAGGCTCGACTCCATCACCATGGTGAGTTTTCAGAGAGTAAGACCCACCTCACACAGCTGCTAACACTGGACACACTAGTGGTATGCAAAGTCGACTAACAAAACACAGGGCCTTGTATGAGAGAAAAACCAAATACTTAACTGCTTTAACCACCTCTGGGATCATCTTTTGTATTTTCCTTTGATAGTAAGTTGACATCTCTTACTGCACTGGTGTGAACTTTGGCATAGATTTCAGGCCTAATCACTATGATAACACATTGAACCAAACGAGTCCCTGCCCATGTAACACGCACTGACCAGAACACAAAAATTAATGTTGGACATCCCACTTTGTCATAGGAAGTTGGCCCAAGTCATGACCTGCTTGTTCTTGGCAGCTCCTGCATCTTTCCTCAGCTCTGGGATCCCTGAATCCTTGTCCTTCCTAGCTTGTCATATGCTCCTTTGGCCTCATCTGCTTTGGAAACCTACTTGGACTCCACTTTCGAGCAGTCCTCAGGGTGTTTGTCTCCACGTGATACCTCATTTTCACTTTCTCTGGGGCTCCATTTGTGAGGCATCTTCTGTCATTTTTAGCCCTATGGAACTCTCTGCCAGGGCTGATCAATCCTCCCCACCAAGAGACGAATGATGACAATAGAATAAGAGATCCCTTATTTCTAAGATGGAAGGAAGAAGCAGAACGTGTGGTGTTCATTGCATTAGTTCATGTTTTCTCTCTACGTTTCTTCAGCCCAAATGGTTCAATGTAAGGAGGCGAATGCTTAAAACATTATCTCCCCAAACATGCTCTTTGGGTCGCTATTTCTACAGAATGTTAATAGGTGTAACAACAAGGGGTTCCAGTGAGCATAAGTTAAGCAAACAGTGAGTATATCAGGTTAGAATCTGTGCAGGCAGGGCCTGGGAGGGGGAGGGGAGGTTCTTCTCAGAATTCACAAAGACTTTAATTATCACAGGAAATCTCAGAGGTTTTAATTAATATTTTAGTGGGAATTTCCTAGGAAGGTTATAATTTGTAGCATTTCTTAAACATACATGAGTATGGGTTTATAAACATATTTAAAGTATCTATTTGTTTATGTATGGTTATGTGGATGTGTATTTGTATATTTATGTATGTATTACTTCACTGATTATTCACTAGGTTCCTCAAGGGAACAATTGTGATAAGATGTATTGTACAAAACACTGGTTTATAAAAAGGGTATTCCTGGGGCCAGCCCAGTTGCGTAGTGGCTAAGTTCATGAGCTCCGCTTTGGTGGCCCAGAGTTTGTGGGCCCAGATCCAGGCTCAGACCTAAGCGTTGCTCATCAAGCCATGCTGTGGCAGCATCTCACATAAAAAATAGAGGAAGATTGACACAGACGTGGGTCAGCAACAATCTTCCTCAAGCAAAAAGAGGAAGGGAGATTGGCAATAGATGTTAGCTCAGGGCCAGTCTTCCTCACCAAGGAAAAAAAAAAGGCTATTCCTAAGCAGCTTAAAATCTGTGAATCAGTCTTCCTGTCCCCTGTGGGGCCATATTCAAACATTATTATGTCTAATCCTTTTACTTTGCCCCTTATCTTTGTTTCTGGACATAAAGAGTAAGGCCTTGCATAACTGGTACCCACCTTCCAAACTGATTCTATCTTTGAGTTTTAGGAAATGATTTAAACTGTTAACAATAATGCACAGGCGATCACTCTACTGACTCTGATATCTGCGAATTTCTTTGTGTGATATTTTTGCATTTCTGACCTCTGGCAAGTCAGTTAATCACTCTGCAGCTTAACTTGCCCTTCTGAAACAAGAATCTGACCTAGAATAACCTAAAACCTCCCTTTTACATGTGTAGTTCTCATATTTTAGAATATGAGAAGTTTAGAAAGATTTCAAACTATGCTTGATCACCAGCCTGTTTAGTAGTCTCGGGATTTTGTTATCAATATATTAGCCTTCATGGCAAATTTTCCCAAATATTGGGGAAAGCTTGTTTGTAACCCTTCGTAGCTAATTAAAAATACGGAAATACATAATGCGAACAGCTGGCATGATGCCCAAAGCCCCACATTCAATTAACCCCAAATCCTTTTTAAGAAATAATACATGAAGGTTTAAACATGCCATTATTTGTGAAACATATCCTTTTTTTCGTTTGGTTTAGAAATGCAGACTTTCTCCCCTGGATGTCTCCCCGCCCTTTCCACTTCCAGTCCTCCTTCCCTAGACGTCTTGCATAAGACCTGTTACTGTTGCCCCGTGATATTTTCCTGAGGACATGTTTTTCTCTTTGTGCACACATCTACTAATCTATGAAAGTATATTTTTTGAGAAGAATATCTTAAAGGGAACATGGGGATATAGATCAATAGGAACCATAGCTTTAAAAAGAGACCAGTGGGAAACCACAGCAAATGTCAATATGAAAAACCTTATCAGCCATCCACGACACTGTTTAAGGAGAAAGCTTTGCCTTGGGGTTCTCGTACACAGTTATTCATTAAGTGACAGGAAATGCCTGACCCAAGGGATATTCTCATTATTTCAAACTTGGTCTTTTTCTTCTCTTCCCAAAGTCTGCAACATCTCTATTTCACTGAATGCTTCTAATAAAATCATTTTTGGGGACTATATATTTTCTAGAAAGTGATAAGTTGTGTCCAGCAGGAAAAAATGCAATTTATTTTAAATGTTGTCTGAAGGTTACACTCTTATTAGAAGTCCGCGAATTTGAAAATGTTAAGTACGCGATGTGTGACAGCTCTTGCATTATGCAGGACGCGGACATCCAGTTAACTAGCGCCACTCTCTCTGCAAATATTTCTGTTCAGAAAAACCACCAAATGCAATTTTATTTACTGAACACATCATTATTGTTCCTAAGAATTTTGATATTCTTTTTGGCTCATAATTTATTAGTTTTTACGAAATGTCAATTGATGACTGAAAAGAATGTGGACTGATGAAATGCAACATTCAATTTTATGCATGTGTTTCTCTTTTTGCCAAAAAGTGGTGTCCTATTTCTCTGGAATACTATATATCACCTCAGTGTTTAGCATTTGGTTCAACTGAATACAGATGGCTCATGTTTGGTAGTGTTTTGAAACTGATCCCTAACTCGGAGGTTTTTTAGCATTATCCGGGGTTTAGTCCTGTATTGAGAAAAGTCTAAAGCAGTATCTATAGCTGATAATATTTTCCTGTATAATTCCACTTCTTTCACTTAACTTGAGTTTTATTCTGATAATTCCAACCTTGAGCAGTGGACTTGGAGATGAATTATCGATAAAAGAAAGCAAACATGCAATCCAAGTTGTAATGAGAAATAATTTAAGTTCTTATATTGTTATGTCGTGAAATGAATCCTAGGGTAAGTAACTTTTAAATAGCATGTGCTGTGTTCCACGACTGCTTAGGACGTTGCTTTATCAAGAAAGAGGTGGGCACTTTACATAACAATGAGTACTTCCCTGTATACTACCTATTACGTATTTGTAATTGCTCCCCTACCTGTCTCTTTGGGGTATGATAAAGTACCCCTTGGTATGGCTTGAGTGACATCAAGAGGGTGAACAGTAATGGCAAACGAGAATACTTAGTACACAAAAGAGAGAAGACAAGGGGTATTTAAAAATATGTTATTATGAAAACAAATTAACTGGCTTCATAAGTCTCACCTATGGGTTAGAAGAAGGAATGGTACATGGCCGTGGTTTTTCTAAGGATTACATTCCCAAAGATGAGTACTTTAGAGTTTATAAAATAAGGAAGTAAACAATCTTTTACTGTGCACTTATTTGCTATTCTCATGATTTTAGCCTAGATAGGCTGAATTGTCTTCTGTGGCTTATATATTTTTGAAATGCGATCTCTCAACGTCTTATTAGTGAAACAGAATAATAAGAAAAATATTTTAGTATCATTGATGAAATCTAAGTTCATCAAATACTTACCATTCCAATTTAGCTTCTCTCAAGTGGTGAGACAATAGGAGATCATATGATACCACGCCTACTTCTTGGGCAGAAGAAATGAATGAAATACATAGTCAAGGGAATTTAAAACACCATGAGAGTTGTCATTGTGGAGAAACGGGAGCACAGGTAAGCATACGTTGTGGTTATGTTGTAATCATATGGAATGGATCCATGCAAACTAGTGTTCGCTATTCTATATTGAGTAGAACCATCATTAGCAATCAAAGAGAGACTTTACATATAGCTAATATATGGAAATCCACAACTCATTTAAATTTCTTATTTCAAAAATGCCCCTAAAACTATAGATTAAACAAAAAGAAGACATTGCTGTGTTTGTATATTTCTAGTATATGACTTTTATTGTCTTCTGACAAATCTGATTTCCAAACGCTACCTTAAGTTGTAGTGAATACAACTTTTTGCATGTGCAAAATATCTTTAACTTGAAAGACTTCAGGAAAAGTGGCAAGAGTAAGAACTATTAGTTTTGCAATCTTACTATATAACTTGAAAAACCCATTCATTGCAATGTTCAAGCCTCTGCAGGCAATAGTGGTCTCCACAACTGGAGAAGGGGATATTTGCATTTTTTAATTTGAACATCCCAGAGTGCCAGAATGTCTCTCCCATAATCTTAATAAGTAAAAATAAATTCTGGTATCAATTCTATTTAAAAATATATCTGAGCAATGAGAAAGCAGGATTTTCTTAACTATCCTTTCATTGATCCAATATTTTATATATTTTACAAATACTGATTGAGAATTTTCGAAGAATTAAACACAGTGCTAGTCACTGAGGATACAGAGATCAACAAAACTCAGAGATGCTCAATGCAACTGAGAGGATCGTTGGTAAGCATTCAATTACAATGTTAATGCAGCATCTTGGTGCTTTGGTAGAGGTGAGTGAAGTGTGCTGGCTTTATCCCCCCGGATTATTCTGTGATTTAGTCAGGAGGGAATGTCCAGTAGTAGGGAAGGGGTGGATCTGAGGAGAATGATTTGAGAGTCACTGGCGTCCTACAAGCTTCGTCTCTTCTCTTACCCTGCCTCTTTCTCTACCACTGTCCTCTCAGACTTCTTCACCTGGAATTTAATTCTATGTTCTTTGTCCTCTCACAATGCTTTCTATCTGAAAGGATTCCATGCTTTTCATCTGGAAGTCTCCACACTTTCTCAGATCACCTGCTAAAGTTGTATTCAAGATGCATCTTAATAGCACAACAGTTAATGCAGAACTTCATTTTTTTTCCTTTGGCTGAAAAAGGAAGGTAGTTTTTGGTTGTCTCACACATGCCAACTCCCTTTTATGCCAAGCGACTGATGTGGCTCTCCTCGTCTAACTACCCCAGGTCAGCATGTCAGAAGGTTCCAGACTGAAAAATGCACTGAGAAAGTATTGCTCTTATCATAACTTGTGCCTGACGTGATTCTCCTTCACCTTCTGGCCTCTTTTGGCTTCCACAGATAACAGGGTTCTGAGCACAGGCTACAGAACCTCCTGTGACTCCGCGTTACGGCTGAGAGAGGTGTCCCCACACGAAATCTGCCACACTCTGTGTGATAAGCATTAATGTATGTGCATCCTTGGTTACTCTGCTCACATTCTGCAAGACTTACCTCCAGACTGACATGTTATTTTGGCAGACCTCATCCTCAGGATGGATGTAGCTTCTCTTCTCAAATTTCAAAGCAGATCACTCCATTAGCGGAGTCTCTTTTGGGTGGAGTTGGCAGAGAACATAAAAGTGATAAGCTAACATATCCTCAAAACGTAATTCATTTTTTAGTTCTATTTCCTAATCATTTTACTGGATCAAGAAAACTGCACGTTCTCCCAGGGCAGGGACCATTTATATATTTCTGTGTGCCAAGTAGTCTTTATTGCTTGTGGGGTAGTGCATTTATAGACATGTCATAAGTCTCATAAGCCTCAGCAGCCAGGCTCTGAGTCTATAATCTGTGGCCCTCTAGAAAGATCGACAGGCAATGGACCATATATAGATGTCCTGTTTTACAAGGCTAAGCATAGCAGTGACAGTTGTCATCATCAGTATCTGTCACAAATTCCAATCTGCAGCCAATAGAGACTAGAGCTGGAGAGTTTAAGTACTGTCTTGTGTTACGTATTTCTTGTGTCAGCACTTAATTTGCTTTGTCTATAATACAGAATGGAATCCCCTGCTACTTCATTTTTCCTCAGTCTTTTTGATAATGCAGAATGTCTCAAAGACTGGCAATCGGGTTTTGTCGCATATTATTTTTTTTGTTTGCAAAGATACTAGAGGGATGCCATCCAGGATGCATTCTCAGTATCAGTGTTTGCAGACGCTAGCCGTGGGGAAGCAAGGGCACATCTCAAGTCTTTCTCACTTAAATAGAGAGTATGACATGGTCTCAGGATAGCACAGTCATACCAGGGATTTTTAGATTTTTAGTTACTCAAAAGATGTAGTTTCAATGAGTGGTTCCAGAGCAGAAGGACATGAACTCACAGAGGCCTTGGTGTTATTGCAAGGAGTACATGCAAAAATCTATATGTACATCAATGTTTTTTCCAGGCTGAAGGAATATTAGGTCTTGCATATATGTATGTTACAGGTTTTAAAGTGTAAATAGATACTATTGCGATTAATAAATTACATGCATATTAAAAGCATTATCCAAATATAGATTATGGTCAAATATGGTCATGGTTTATGTCTATCTAATTGTTTTTGTGTGGGAATCAGTAAATGTTTTCATTTTAAGAAGGGTCTTCATTCTGAAAAATTTGCAATTCCTAACCGAAGTGACATAAGTAGTCCCAGGTAATGGATGAGGCAAAAATGGAATCATCATTTCTTTTTTATTTTCTAGAAAAATCTTCTATTTGAAAATACCAACTTTGAATAATACTCTCTTATCCTCTTCCCACCATTTCAAGCAACTAGTTACTGAACAGCAATATTATGCCCAGAACTATAGAAATAGCTTTACGCACATCATGTTATTTATGCCTCACAACAGCCCCCTGAGCTAAGTTCCCCTTTTTGTGGAGGAGGAAACTGAGTCTTAGAGAGATATAACTTGGTGTAGGTGGCATACTTCTATCGTGTCACAGAGCACATATTAAGCCATGTCAGAATTATCTAATACTTCTGCTGTACAGAAGCCACCAAAAGAAAAAAAAAATCAACCTTCCAAACAATGCTGGAGAGACCAGTACCAGTAATTCTAAATAATCTTTTATTAAACAGGAAGTTCATTTATCAATAATGGGCCAATTTTTCCTGACTGCCTATAATATTTTTTCAAATAATATTTACTTATTACTGCTCTTTCTTTGGAACAGCTGGGGAAGGTAAAACGAACAAATAAACCAACAAGAAATCTTTTCAATTCTAGATAGGCAGATTCTAACAGGTAATTAGATGTCAAAGGTAGTTGTTCTATGATCAGTTAAAGTTCTTTCTATCAAGAGACGTCGGTAGGCAAGAAACCTGCACACTATCTTGAGTGACTTTTAGAATGTCCTTTAACTATAATGACCAAGAATAATTTAGGGCCAAGAGGATTCTGGATTTCTTTTACTTCTCAGGTTGCCTCTAGATGAGCAGCAGAAATATTGCACAGATTTCTGGCATTTCCAAAACTAATATATTTTTATGATTTTTGCATCATTTGCATGACCAATGTTTTTATTTGTAAAAATGGCATTCTCTTGACTATTTTCTGGAGAGTTGTCTGAGTTTAAAGCTGGTACTACTTTAAAAGGAGAAATAGCACCTGTATTTTTATAAAGGGTAATTGTAATTACAAAATAATATTGACTTTCTAAATAAACTTTTTATTTTAGAATAGTTTTAGATTTATAGAAAATTTGCAAGGATAGTACAGAGAACTCCTACATACCTCTACACCAAGTTTCCATTGCTATTAACATCTGACATTAGTACGGTACATTTGTCACAAGTAACGAATCATATTGATCTAGTTTTGTTAACTAAAGCCCATACTGTATTCAGATTTCCTTATGTTTTCCCTAATGCTCTTTTTCTGTTCCAGGATCCCATCCAGGAGACCACATTACATTTAGTTCTCATGTCTCTTTAGGTTCCTCTTGACTGTGACAATTTCCCAGATTTTCCTTCTTTTTGATGACCTTGATAGTCGAGGAGGACTGGTTGGATATTTTGTAAACGTGTTTCAACTGGGATTTGTCTGATGTTTTACTCAGGATTAGACTGGAGTTACGGGTTTTGGGGAGGAAAACTACAGAGATAAATGCTGCCTTCGTCACAACATATCAAGGGTATATACTGTCAACCTGATTTATCACTGTTGTTGACTTGAATCGCCGGGCTATGGCAGCGTTTGTCAGGTCTCTCCACTCTAAAGTTACTCTTTTCCCCTCCTTTCTATACATTTCCGAATATAGACCAACATCAAGTTTGAAATGTAAGAAACACAATTTTTAGAGATTGCCTATGAACTATACAATTTACACAGTTTTATTGACCAAAAACAAAAGTTTGATCTTTTAAATGGATCAAGAAACAACATTAGCTTAAAAAGTCAGTATTTTGTCCATCATTTTGGTGATCTATCTAAAAGCTTCAACAGGACATGCAGTGGTTATTGAAAAATATTAATTAGTTTCCTATATTTCTCCAAAAATATTTACGTGTAGCAAAAATATGAGTTGTTTCATCAAATAAACCTACTTTTGAGAACAAGAGATTAAGAAAGTAAAGAGGTTAATGGTTCTCCATATGTGTTATCCCAGAAACGCTGCTATCATCATGCTGTGTGCCCTTCTCAGACTGATAACTCTTGCTTTTTCTACTTTTAAAAAAAAAGCAGAGAGAAAATAACAGGAAAATGTATAACTATGGCAGAGGATATAATTAAAAATTTAAAAGAGGATAGAGATGACATCTAACACTTTGTAAGAAATCCACTATTAGGAAAAGTGATATATCAGAGAAAAGAAGTTTCCAGCCATTATGGAAACAAATTTCAAACCCACACTTCATTTCTTAACTCTTTAAGAAAGATCTAGACAGGCTCCTCCCCCCCCGCCCCAAATGCTTGTCCCTTCTTATATGACTGGAGTATGACTGTTTCACGCCTTCCCTTGCTGTTAGTGGTGGCTTTGTTGACAAGTTCTGACAAAAGGGATGTCAGATCAACTTACATGCATCAGTTTCTGGGAACCTTCTTTAAGAGGTAGTCAGTCTACACCTTTTAGCCCTTTGTTTTTTAGACTTTCCCTTTCTTGCTGACTTGAAAGCCTGGATACAGTCAAGCCAAAGTTGACCATGAGTTGACTGAAGGGATGGACAGCATACTTGGCAGAATAACAAGATGGAAAAAGCTGGATTCCTGACTCAGAACACACACCAGCCCCAAAATGATTATTTCCAAACTTTTACATGAAATAGAAGTGAGCTCTTGTCTTTTTAAAGTCACTGTCATTTCAAGTTTCCTACCACTAACACAGGCAAACCTAATTTTAATTAATACAATAACATTTGAGCCCAACCTCTTACTTTTGACTAATAATAGCTAATATTAATTGAATATTTTCTTTTTTCCAAGCATCGATCTACATGATTTACATATATTAACTCACTTAAAATTTACAATAACTGTAGGAAGCACCATTATTATACTTATTTTACAGATGAGCAAACTGCAGCTCATAAACTTTAGATAAACTCCCAAAGATCAAAAAGCTGTTCAGTAGCAAAGGTGGGATTTGAATTCAGTTTGTCTGGCTTCAGATCCTATATACTGAAGAATGTGAAATCTCTGTACTTAAATCAAGACTTTTATTCAGAATATCAGAATAAAAATAATTTTATGTTAAAGAAAATGTTGAGGTTTGCATATCGTTAATAGATACAGAGGTAATATAGCGTAAAGTTTACAAGCACGGGTCCTAGAGACAGACCACTTAGACTTTCATCTTATCTTCTTATTAGCTATTTATTAGCTGGGTTATCTTGGCCAAGTCTCTTAGCCTCTCTGAGCTTTGGGTGCGTCATTAATTCAGTGAAGGATGACAGTAGTACCATACAAGATTGTTATACGGAGGGCCAAAAAAGATAATTAATGGAAAGTGGTTAGCACTGTGCCTGGACCAGTGTTAGTTTTCCAAAAGAAGTGTAAATTATGATGATTATTCCTAAAGGCACAAAGAGAAAAATAAATCTACCATCAAGTTTATGAAAGTTAGACTAAGTTTTTTTCAATTCTTTAAATTCATATCGTTTTCCTTTTTTAAGTATCCTTTTCTAACTACACAGGTTGAATGGTCAGTTTGTTAGTCCTCTTGCCCTCCTTGCTGTCCAGTGAGATACACATTTTACTCTGAAAATGGCAAATATTTACTTTGCTATGATCCTTTGGAAAAAAAAATAATTGAGTATTTTGCTTCCTACTTGGCAGTCTATGATAATGGCCTAATACAACATAATACATAGAATGTGACAAGTGTCAGAGACGAAATAATTTGTAATTTGAAATAGTGGAAATTGCAATTCAAAGATCTTATATAGTTTTGTTCTCTAAACATATTATAGCGGCAGGTGTGCCCATGAGACTATTGTTGTGTCAACTATTAGGCAAAAGTTTCCAATACATTTTCTTCAACTTTATTTTTGTGTGTGCTTGTTTATTTATATTTCTAAGTTGAACCTAGTATTGATTGTCTGTTAACCATGTACTGGAATTGCTACAATCAAACCAAGAAGATTGAGGTAAAGTGCTCAGAATAGTCCAAAGCCATATGCTCAAAGGCCAAAGTGATAATACATCTCAGGCATGCTGAGTGCCTCCTGTGCACCTGGCACTCTTCCTGTGTTTCTCATTCATTAATTTATTTAATTCTTCTAATTACCATTGGCATGGAAAATTATTATCCCTATTTTACAGGTGAGGAAGCCAAAACACAGAGAGGTTGGAAAATTTATTGAAGATGAGAGAATAAGTGGCAGAGCTGGAATTTGAACCCAAGCAGTTAGTTTCTAGAATCTTCCTTCAAGCATATTGCTATATTGTTTCTCAGTGCCTAAAATATAAAGCCAAAAGAAATAAAAAAATAACTAAGGAGATAATTTTGAGTTAAAGATTCTCTATTATTTGTGCTTTCTTGCTGCTGCTGGCCTAAAATGCAAAAATCACCAGCAGAGATGTTGTGTCAAGCCCTTGTTTCAAAGAAAACTGTACAGTGGTAAAAGTCCACATAAGCATGGGGCCAACACCGTAGCCTAGTGGTTAAGTTCAGCACACCCTGCTTCAGTGGCCTGGGTTTGGTTCCCAGGTCTGGAGCTACATCACTTGTCCATGCCATGCTGTGGCAGTGACCCACGTACAAAATAGAGGAAGATTGGCACAGATGTTGCTCAGGGAAAATCTTCCTCAAGCAAAAAGAGGAAGATTGGCAACAGATGTTAGCTCAGGGAGATCTTCCTCAGCAAAAAAAAAAAAAGTCCACATAAGCATGAAATTACATCTGAAGACTATGTTCAACAACATTTTATTGTACATTTTATTAATTATATATAGTATTCTTTACCTTGTGTATCTCGCTTAACTCAACATAGAGAAAATTCTACCATCTAGGAGCTTCCACCTTAAAATCAGAAGTATAATTAGAACTCAATGAATCAATATTATCATCCATCCAATTTCATCAATCCTTTGGAGTAAAAAAATGATCAAGTCTGTTTCTCTAAATACTTTGAAATGGTAATTTAAACATAGGGATTTTATACAAGGCATTGCCTTCTCTCTGTCTCTAAATATAAATGCTCTATAAGTCTGAGTTGCAGATGAGCCTGTAGGAGAAGTAAAGTTTTTATCAAGTTATTTCTGGAATTATAAACTACCTCAGTACACAACAAGAACATTAGTATTTCAAAATTAATAGTAGGTATACATTTTTAAATGCAGCATGACTATTAGTATTTAAAAATACTCTGATCTCTATTGTTAGCCTTTAAAATGCACTGTCATTTTAGAGAAGTAGATGAGTACCACAATGTAGACAGAAGCCATGTATTTGGGATTAAAATCAAAGGCATAGTCTTGGTAAAGGTACATGGACTGCATTGATTTTGAGCACTCGAATCCATCACCTTCTTAGCCAAATTAGTCTTCTTAGTAGTCCTTACCTAGGAATTATTGATAACTCAAAAAACCAAAATAGAATGGTGACAAAAACCTTTAAGCTCTTTTACTGCGTTAATGACACTATCCATAAACAGCTTGTACCACTGTTTTCAATTATTCATTAGTTCAATAAGTATTTTTGAATTCTTTGGATATACATAATAGTTATTGTGCTAAAAAGGTTGCAAAGATAAATGAGACATGTTCCATACTTCAGGAGCTCATTTCTTAATAATATGGGCTGTTATCGTGAAAATACTTCCCTCATTCTAGCATTTTACACACTGGGTTATAATCATCTATTTATGTTTCTCTTTCACAATCTCCACCAGATTGTATTTTCTTCCTTTTTGCATCCCTAGCAACAAACTCTCAGCGTGGCACGAAGGCAATCCAGATTTGGTTTGGCAAAGGAAATAGACACCAGGACTCGGGAGGAGGTGGCCCGTTCAGGGAACAAGCGCCCTGTGTGTCTGGAATTAAAGTAGCAGACATCCAGAAGGGCGAGTCGAACAGGGGCTGCCTCAATACTAGCCAAGTAAAATATTTTGGTAAAATTCTAAGTATTTTTTAAAAATCAATTTGGGTATCACAGAATATTTTTCTCAGAGAAAATGCTGATTATGCTATAAAAATAGCCATGGGAGGGCCAACCGGGGGGCATGGTGGTTAAGTTTGCGTGCTCTGCTTTGGTGGCCCAGGGTTAGTGGGTTCAGATCTTGGGCACAGACCTACACACTGCTCAGCAAACTATGCTGGGGAGACATCCCACATACAAAATAGTGGAAGATTGGCACAGATGTTAGCTCAGGGACAATCTTCCTCATCAAAAAAAAAAAAAAAAGCAATGGGTTTGTGAGAAACAAAAAAACAAGCTTCTTGGTTTAGTGCCTAGTTCTAAGAGAACATTCTTTCCTCTTGTGTTAAGGAGGAAGGTGGTCTTCCTTCAGAGGTCAGCTGTGACCTGGATCTGATTCTGTTTTCCAGCATCTTGAGGATCAATCCAGAGCACTCTCTTTTTATCTGAAACTTCGTCTTTCTACAGGCGCTCTTAACATGAACTTTACACATGCTTAACTCTCTCCCATCAGGGAAAAGTAAGTGCCCCCTTCACTCCCTCTAGTAATCCAGTGGCTGCCCAGTTCCCTTTCATAACAAGCTCTTGAGGGGTACCCTAAATTGCCCTTCCTTCATTTTTTCACTTCCCGCCCCATTCCATTTTAGACTTTTATTACTCTACATAACGTGCTTTTATTAAAATCGTTAATATTGCCTTTGTCACTGAATGAAAAGATACTTCTTAGATATTATCTTTTATGGCCTCTCAGCCTAGTTTTACCTAACTTGTCCCTCCTTGAAACATTCTTCTTCAGTTAAATATTCTCTTGGTTTCCATTTCTTTTCCTTCTCTACTTTCCTGTTAGAGGTTGAGTTTGCTCAGGATTCACTGTGAGTCCTGCATACTCTTCCAGAGCAATACCATTCGTTCCTAAGGCTTCAGTTGCCACCTCCATGCCGACAATTCCCAGATTCTTATTTTCAGCCTTCTTTTCTGAGCTTCAGATTTCCTATCTGACTGCTTACTTGACATTTCCTCTTATATATCAAAATCATCTCAAAATCAGCCACATCTAACTGTTTAACTAGAAATCTACGAATCATGCTTACTCCATAGCCTCTTACTCCCCAATTCTAAGAAAAACTAAATACTGATTTAAAAAAATATTTCTAGTGCTTTATTCTGTTTTTTCTTCCTCCTATATTTTAATTTACTTTTTTATTGTGGTAAAATATGCATAACCTAAAATTTACCATTTTAACCTTTTTTAAGTGTACGGTTCAATGACATTAAGCACATTCACATTGTTGTACAACCCTCACCACCATCCGTCCACAGAACTTCTTTATTATCTCAAATAAAGCTATTGTTTTAATCAAGAGTATTTCTTTAGAATCCATTGCTGTTTTCAGGGAGGGAGCAGAGACACAAGGCAAGAAGTGGCCCTAAATTCAGGAGCCCTATGACCTGGTATTAAAAAGTGAATGCTAAGACTCCCGACCACACACTTTGAAGGCGAGCAGAATATGCTACCCCAAAACGTGCCGTTTTGGCACGTGTAGAATCCCATTGTTTTTCCCATGTTCACTGCTACCAAACTTTATTATTGCCATTGCTTCCTAAATGATATTTCCACATCCGCACTTTATATTTTAATGTAATCTTCATATTTTAGACCGACCTTTGAAAAAGCTCTAGTCTATATAGATTCTAGCTCGGTTTAGGAAGAAGATTAACGCATGAAGCAAGTCTTCTCGACTTTACTTTCCATTCTTCTCCCTTTGCTTAATGTGCCTAACTGTTCCATTTAAACGTTCTTTAACTTTTTCACATGAACTTTGCTTGTGTTCACCATCTTTGGCAGCCTTTGCACCTGCTGTTCCATCTCTTCGAAGTCTCTTCCTTTGCTTCTCCCTGCCTGCCTATCTAAGTGACACCCCTCGTCAATCTAGGAGACGTTCCTCCCAGATACCCCAGTGTAGGTTCTGCCCACTTGTTGCCTGCTCCTGTACCGCTGTGCAAGTCTTGACTTCGTCACTCAGTGCTCTTGCAACTACATAATCAACGTTAATTTTTTTCTCACTACATTTAAATCTTTCAGAAGATAGTGTTTAACACATTTATGAGACTTAAAAAATATTTACTGAATGTGTGAATGTTTCAAATGTTTATTGAGTGCTTACTGTACTCCAGACACTGTTTTCTGTGCTAGAGACACAGCAGTGAGCCAAAACAATGCTGTTACTCTCTTGGAGATGCCATGCTAGTAGTGTGAGATTGATCATAAAACAAGATAAATTCCTATTAGTTGATAATGTGCTAAGGAGAAAATTAAACCAGAAAAGGGAAGAATAACTGGTATGCTATTTTAAATAAAGTTTTTTGTTAAGATTGCATCTGATCAGAGACCTGAATGAAATGAGGTGCCATAGTGGATAGCTAAGAGAAGAGCAATCCAGAAAGAAGGATTTTTCAAATGGTATGAAGCACTGCGTGTTTAGCTTGGTCAAGCAGGAAGGCCGGTGCACATGGATTGGGACATGTGAGAGAGGGGAAGAGAACAGCAGGTGACAGATTGAGTAGGGCTTTTAAGACCATGCTTAGGACTTCTAGTGAAATAGTAAGCTGTTGCAGGGTTATGAGGACAAAAGTGACATAATCTGATTTACTTTTTCAAAAGAACACTGTGGCTGCTTGACAAAGAGTAGGCTATAGAAGGAGTTAGTATGGAATTAGAGACCACTAGGGAGGCTATTTAAAATGGTCCTGGTGAATGATGATAAAGGTAAGAGCAAAATGATTAAAGTAGAAATGGTAAGTGGTTCGATTCAGGATAAATAAGGTAGAACTAATATCATTTGCTGATGAATTTGATGTGGAATGAGGGAAAACAAAAGAATATATTTATGATTCCAATATTTTTGGCTTGCGCAATTTGGGAGGATGGTGTTGCCATTTACTGAGAAGTAGAAAACAAAGAGAAGCAGATTTAAGAGTGACAATAAACGATTCAGCTTGGACATGTAAAGTTTGAGATAAATCAAACGTATCCTAGGGCAATCATGCGTAGAGAGTTGGATAGATGAATGAATGAATTTCATTTACTCGCCATGTGTTCAGGAAAAAATTACTTAATCTCTTCAAGCCTCATTTTCTTAATCTATAAATTTACCCTGCCAGATTGTTTTAAGGATTAAAGGTAATATACTTGCAAGTACCCAAAATATGCCAACACAAAGTAAAGATTCAATAAGTTTTAGGAATTTTTTTCTTCCTTAAAAATGCAGCCAATTTCACAGTTTTTGTGAGATTCAAATGAGGCATGGGAAAATTTCTACAAACTCAGAAATATCAAAATATAAAGTATTAGTTGTATTATCACTGGCAGTGTAACTAATAAGGTCTCAGTACATTAAATTTGTTTTTTATGCTAGCATTGCTTTTGAAAAATAAAGAATCATGTTAAACATGTATAGGAAATATAAAGTATGTTTCTTAGGCCCTTTACGTAGTGGAAGTCTCAACAAAGAGAAACTTTCATTTTCTCAACCTTTATATAATCTTCAAGTCGATGGAAAGTTTTGTTTCTTAATCATTACTTGGCCAATAGCCGTATGAACACCCAAGTATTATTTATGGTGTTAATTTCCTAGAAGGTACATTATGAGTGGGATAATTTACCCCGCAAAGAAAAAGATGTGGCCAGCCAGGAATCATGACCACTTTTCAGCCTATAGAAACGAATGGCATCCAGTGCTACAAATACAATTTTTCCTGGTATAATCTGGTTCCAGTTTGATTAGATGTCAGATGAAGGAAGCAAGGCAAGCAGAATGTCTTCTCTGGTCAAACCTCATTTTTATTATAGACCTATCATCAGGGCTCTTCACTCTGTAATCTTTGCCAGTGTCAGCCATTTTAAGTCATGAATACTCAGGAGACATTGGATTCCATTTAAAGACAGTATTTTCTGCCCTCTTTATCAGCATAATGTAGAAAATGAAAAGAAGGATTCTATTCTGGTATCTGTCACATCAACGGTCATGAAAAGTAAGATAGAAAAATGACAAATCATTTATCTAAGCTAACACGTTCAGTTCCAAAAGTTGGAGAAAAGAGATCAAGAGTAAGATAGTCATGTCTGAGTGAAAGAAACTGACTACTGTCTTATAGAAACTCACTGGGAAGTGTTCAACAGCTGCCTTGATGGGGATCAGAAAGAGCAATTCGAAAGGGATTTTCAACCAAAAGCAGTGTAAGCTATTTATTTCTTTATATTTCCTTTGTGAAAAAGCAATCTTGTCTAAGAGAATAATTCTGAAAACAAAAAGTGGAAGAATAAAACTAACAAATAGTAAAATGTTGAAAGGGACGACTTGAAAATCGATATGAAGGTTTGTGCAGGAAGCGAGCTGAACCCTAGGATGTTAAATGCTGAGTGAGAGTCAGGTAGAGCAGGAGGAAGCATCACCAGTAGCTGCTGGATATAAAGGCACTAAAGTGAGCTCCTCCCACCAGTGCAAACCTGTGTCTAACCTCCCATTCTTGTTTTCACCCTGATTATGATTTCCATTATCTTTGCTTCTGACTGCTTAGTCTTGATTCCTTTGCTTCACCAATTTCACAGCTTCCCCTGTTTTCCTGACTTGTGATTTCTCTACTTGACAGCTTTGCTTGTATATCTAATCCTGAGTATCCTCTGACTCTGATTAACCCAACTATCATGGCACTAAGAGTGAGGTGTCCACTCACAGTGAAGATTATTTAGTCTGCATAAGAGGTTAAGAGGCAATTGAATGTATTTTACAGTCCCTTTTACAATCAGAAGGTGCTGGCAATATTCCTCTCAGAGTCCAAAAGCTGAGGTGGATCCCTGTTTTCTTTGGTTAGGATTTTTCCATAATGGAGAGACAATTCCCTGACTCCAGTATGTTCTCATTGAGAAAAGAAAAAAAGCTACTGCCGTATGCAAAGCTATCAGCTCTCCTACAGCATACGTTACTTCATTCATTAATTCAATAAATATTTCCTGAGTGAGCCGAGCACTATGGTGAACACTGCTAGGGACCTAAAGCAAAGTAAGGCTCAGACTTAGCATCCTGATCTTATCAGTTCTGACCACCTGGACCAAAAGGTCACCTCTGAATCTTGATAGCTCTACTGATCTACGTGTGCAAGTGGCAACTCTCCTTGGCACCACAGAAAATCACATAATGACATCTAAGTGTCTTGCATTGTGAAATTTTTCAGCCTGTGTTCACTTAGGGGAGATACTTATAGAATGTAGAATTAAGGAGGGAAAAAGAAGGTACACACACTTTGAACTTATAAATTTTTAAAAACTCACACAGTGCTAAATAATGCTCTAATTAGACTAAGCAAGATTAAAAGAACTTTGTTCATCCATGTAGATTTACAGTTGGGAAGAAAAAGGAAACAAAATTGGTTTCTTAGAATAATCCCAAAATGAGATAGCTTACCAAATGAGAGTGTGAAAATATTTTTTATGGAGAGTCTTGCAATGTGACAGACAGGAGGGTATATAAGTGTATAATGATTTCCTATCATCCTATTTTGTATGAGTCCAAACAAACTAAGATTGCTTTTATACCAGTATTTGAAATACCTGTTAGGTTGTGTTAAAAAAGCAATATTGTAATTTTTACTGTCAGTAACTTTTAACATTCCAACTTAGCAACCAAATTCCCTTCCCAGATGCTTTCATTAGTTATACGTTCTTCCTTTCATTTATTTTACAAGTCGTTCCATAAGAAATATTTCAGACCCACTTAAGACCAAAAGACTTACTTCCAAAAGCAAATACAGCTCCAGATTCTGGGCAAGGGTTGTTGATCTTAAGGTAAGCTCTTGTCACAAATGAGGACCCTCCCAATTGTATCAAGTCATTTCTTTTCAAATTAGACAGTATAACATAGTGCTTTCCTATCTAGGAATTTCAGAAAGACACATAGAGTTTTTAGGAAGACACATAGGGTACCAGTTATGTCACTTTCTTCTCTGTGACTTCTGACAAGTCAGGTTTTCTCTCAATCATCATTGTCTTGTCTGTTAAACTGGGATAATAATATTTCATACCTCGCACGGCTATTCTTAGGATAACACATGATCATACATATAAAACACCTGGTAGGGGTCTAATAATATTCTTTCTCAGTTTGACTCTAATTAGGGAATGCCCAGGGAGAAAGGTGAGAATAATTATTCACAGGTTTGTCTTTAAGAATCCACGAGAGACATCTAAATCCTAAAACAAAGGAGGAAGAGAGAGTCTATGTGTAAGTTTGGGGGATGGTTTGTAAGATACGGAGATGCTGGGTATTAGGAATTTACACCTTGTTAAACTCAATTCAATGAAATGTATTTAACTGTGTGCACCAAATCTCCAGGCGACCATGGAAGTGGAACGGAACATACAAGTAGAATACCCCATTGAGGGTCACGGATTGGTGATAATGGCAAGTCTTGACAGATCACGTAACCAAAGCACCTAGTGAGTTAAAAATTGAACTTGGTTGTCCTGAATCTCAATTCAGAGCCACTTTATCTTTTTTTCATACACCTCTGGAATGAGAGCCCTTGGCTTTTTGTTTGCACGTTTCGTTTTGTTTTGTTTTAAGTTAATGCAATGATTTGACCACATGAACTTCAGATGCCATGTGATAGCATGTTCAAATCCTTCTATAACTTAGAACTATTCTGCATTAACTTAGTCCAAGCTTGAATTTACTTCTGATCAAATCAGCAGTAACATTCCTAGGATAGGCAACTCCAGTTCCTGAGATTTGTTTCTCTTAAATAATGACAAATTTAAAAGCAAATTATTTTGCCCATTTCTGTAGCTATCTTGTCCTATTTTCTTGTTCACTCACTGAAGTATAAGAGATGACAAGCTTCCTTTGACAGGGTTTTAATTAGTTTCCATATGTGCTACGTTTATACCATGTAGTCCTGAAGTTTTCTTTTTGTATGGAAAAAAAGGCCACATAAACTGCTTTAATTATTTACCTGCATCAGTTCTGATATTCCCCAAACAGATGGCTTTGACACTTTTCTGCTTGTTTGTGCTTCTGATTTTTTTTTTTGAAACTTTGCTCTCATTCCAGCAATTCAGATGGTCTGGTTTACTTTCTGAGCAATTGTATTAAAGAAAAAGTAAAAGATTGACTGTAGGTCAACTGAAGGATTTTCCGCAGTTAAACCCAATTACAGGCAATGACTGAAATGAATGTAAAATTGCCTTTCGGGAAGGGTGAGTTCCTGCCGCCCTCTGATTTCCGATAGGACAGTGCTTCTAGGGCTTTTGGAAAATGAACAAGGTTTTGACTCTTCTTATCTTCACTTTTTTGGGGCGGTGGGGGCTGGGTGGCAGAGAAGGAGGTGGGTGGTTATCGTGAGCACCGTTCAGTCTCCACAGCTGCACTAAACCGACAGCCAGTTTGGACAAGGATAAATCATTTCGTGTAGGCAGCTGAGGCATTTCTCTGATAGGAATGATTTGTTTCTAACGTAGATAAAGCTTTTCCATTCTTGTAGATGAGGGTGCTAACTGCGCTGCCCTCGGGAGTTGAACAGAGATACGTACCTCCTCTTTTTCTTCCTCTTTCTTTTTAGATTATTTTATCGAGGTCATATTAGCTTATAACACTGTAAATTTCAGGTGTACTTTATTACTTTTCAGTTTCTGTATAGACTGCATCGTGTTCACTACCAACAGTCTAGTTTTCATCGGTCACCATACATATGTGCCCCTTTACCCCTTTCACTCTCCCTCCACACGCTTCCCTTCTGGTAACCACTAATCTGTTCCCTTTGTCCATGTGTTTCTTTATCTTCCACATATGAGTGAAATCATACAGTGTTCGTCTTTCTCTGTCTGGTTTATTTCACTTAGTATAATACCGTCAGGGCCCACCCATGTTATTGCAAATGGCGTGATTTTGTCTTCTTCCTCTTTCTCCTTGACCCTGGCTCGTCTCCTGCCCGGCAGAATGCTGCAAACGGGGCCTCAGGAAAGCTTGAAGCCAACTCTCCCAGAGCTCTGATGATTCCTTCTGATGTCAGAGTTTCCTCTATCCCTCTGCCAGCCTGGAATCTTCCTTTTGCCTACCTGTCTCCTCTTTTCCAAATCTCTGCTTGAAATTCACCTTCTTCGAGAAACATGTTCTAGGCAAGCCCATCCACCTTAATTATTCCCCAAAGCATTCTGTTTGAGATTTACAATAAGGACACTTATTCATATATTTTCAGTTGAATTCTCCTTTTAATACAATGTATGTAAGTCTTGTGCCCTTAAATAGTTTTAAAATCCTTCAAAGACCAGATATAGCGCTTTTATTTTTTTATGCTGTAGAATGCATGTGCCTAATGCTCTGTGGGCCAGTGTTCCAGAGACTTTGAAATTCCCTCTGCCCCCACCTCTCTCAGGCTCTCATTGATAATGAGTTGGTGTTGCCAGTTTCTTTTCTCTTGATTTTCCTGGTTCGTGACTATTCTTTAGTTTTAGCAGGTGTGGCTATTTAGCTTCGTCTGAGCCTGCATCATTATTTACTACTTCTTTTATTTATGTCTATTTAATATTCTATCTTATTTACTGTAATATCTGTCCCAAGTCTTCACCAGGCTGCTCAGTCGCAGCCTCGTAACCTACTCTTGGCTTTAGCAAATGGCTTTGCCTCCTACTTTACTACAAAGTGTGAGACCTTTTATTTTTATTTTTAATTTTTTTTTAAAGATTGGCACCTGAGCTAACATCTGTTGCCAATCTTTTTTTTTCCTTCTTCTTCTCCCCAAAGCCCCCCAGTATGTAGCTGTATATTCTAGTTGCAGGTTTCTGGCTCCTCTATGTGGGACACTGCCTCAGCATGGCTTGATGAACGGTGCCATGTCCATGCCTAGGATCCCCACCAGCGAAACCCCGGGCCACAGAAGCGGAATGCGTGAACTGAATCACTTGGCCACAGGGTCGGCCCCAGTTTGACACCTTTTACCTCCTTTCTTCCCACCGCTGGTTTTTTCTGTATTTTCCTATCTGTCTCTTCCATATCTCCTGCTCCTGAAGATGTATCTTTCTTCTCTCCAGTGCCTGCTGCCCATCCTTTCATGCCTACTGTCCTTTCAGAAACACTGATCTATGGATTACCACCACTTTGATCTCTGTTCTCCTTGCTTTAGAATAAGCTCAAGTCTGTATATCTGACACAGAGTCGTTTCCCAAGACGCATCTTTGTATTGATCTTTTCCAGTGTAAAATCCAGCCAATGGGATGTATCTGTAAATACATGAACGTTATATGAGGGAACATAGTTGTTTATCTCATTAATAATAAATGGGCCCGATGCAAGGTTATTAGGTGCTGAGCTAGGAAGGAAGGTGACATGGTCATATGGCTGTGGAAAACATCATCCCTGGCTGTTCAGCCACTTTTCAGTGGCTCATTTCTATAGCGTGGAAGAGGGCAGCACAATGAAAATGACTCAGTGCAGAAGCCATCTGGGTCTAGAGTTTGCTTTACCGGATTTTTCTTTTAGAAATAGATCCAATTTCTTTAACAAATATTAAAGTCTGTCACCAGCTGCCTGCACAGCTAAGGAGCCGGAAATGGAAAATTGCACAGAGAATATTGGACATACTTTGGGCACTTCTATATTGTCTAAGATATTGACCCATTTTTCTCGACTTCCTTGGTAGCTCTGAACTCCAGTTTTCCTCTCTCCAGCCCAGAGAGGCTGCCACAGCTTTTGGATGGTGCTTTCTGGTTGGTTTCTATGCCTCACAAATAGAAGTAGCAAGTGATCTTAAGGGAAAAAACAGTATGGCAAGTATAGGACTTGCCACAAAACATTTATATTCTTGGGAATATTTTATTTTTGTTTTCAGTAGAAAGGTTAGTCCAAGGTAAACTACTCTTTTACAGCTGCAAGCAAAAGGCCCAATAGAGGGTTTTGAACAGAGGAGCAGAATTACATGACTTGAGTTACATTTTAGAATTCCACTCTGAATACTGGGTAAGAATAGACTAAAAGAGAAAACAGTAAAACTGAGAAGAAGACTTAAGAGACCGTTGAAATAGCCCAGGTGAGAGAGAAGCGTGACGGAAGCACTGACAGCCCTATGTACTCCCTGTATGTGAGGTCACTCTAGAAGGTGGGGCTAGAGGGCCATGGCAGTTGCCCTTTAAATCTCACCTTACTGCGGCCTCAGTTTAACCTCTTTCTGGTGACCACATAAGTCAATATAGTGAACGTTGAGGTGTCCCATAGCAGCACTCCAAACATGGACACTATAAGCATTTAATTAACCCTCCACCTACTGTACACTTTCATTCCCATAAAGGCTTGTATGGGTATTTCCTTTCAAGCGTTACTGATATAAATGAGTGATGTAAATGATTTGCTTCACACTCAAAAATACTTTCTTTCTTGCTCAAGAAAATTTCTGATTGATTTACTTAAATAGTGTAAAGCAAATCAATTCTTCTTTTATTTAAGTATCAACCCACTTAGTATTGAGATAAAGTATACTCCTTCACATAATGTTCATGTATTTAAAGGTAATCAAAGTAATAATATTGACGAAAAGATAGTACATCGATTGTTTAAATCACCCAGAATTCTTAAACCGTGGGTACAAATCATATTTTTCTTAAATATTTTAGCTCCCCAAAAGACAGTATTGCACAAAGTTTGAGTATATGTGCCCTGGAATGAATTTTCTGAGTAGAAAACTTAGCTGTGCTCCATGCTACTAGATTAACCCAGACGTATACCTCTTTTATAAGGTAATTGCGAAGCTTAAGTAAGATAATCATAGAAAATTCTTAGCACCATGCTTGGCTCACAATAAATTATCCCCACTTGTAGGTTGAATACAAAGGATGCCTTTATTTATTTATTTTTTATTTTTTTGAGATTGGCACCTGAGCTAACAACTGTTGCCAATCTTTTTTATTCCCCTGTTTTTTCTCCCCAAATCCAGTATATAGTTGCATATTTTTTTTAGTTGTGGGTCCTTCTAGTTGTGGCATGTGGGATGCCACCTCACTGTGGCCTGATGAGCAGTGCCATTTCCGCGCCAAGGATCCGAACCGACGAAACCCTGGACCGATGCAGCGGAGTGCACGATCTTAACCACTCGGGCCACGGGCCAGCCCCAGGATGCCTTTATTTTTAGAGGTGAATTTGAAGAATCTATAAGGGCTGTCCCTGTGGCCTAGTGGTTAAGTTTGCCCACTCCAGTTCAGTGGGCCAGGGTTTCACTGGTTCAGATCCTGGGCATGGACATGGCACCACTCATCAAGGCATGCTGAAGCGGCATCCCACATGCCACAACTGGAAGGATCCACAACTAAAAATATACAACTATGTACTGGGGGCCTTTGGGGAGAAAAAGGAAAAAATAAAATCTTAAAAAAAAAAGAATCTATAAAATAGTATTATCTATTTATTACTGTCTCTTTAAAATTTAGACACTCTATCTCCCTTCCAGCTACCCCATTATGGATAAATAATCTGAGATAATGTGAGAAGAATGCTAAGAGATTCCTTAAGCAAATAATAATAATAAATTCAATTGACAAAAACTGACAAATAAAGAATGCTGAAGTTCCTCTTTTTTCTCCTTGTTTTTGTAGTTTTACAGAAACAGCAACTGAGAGACATCTTTCACTTTTCCTTTAGGAATTGAAATATATAAGTTGTTAAATATAAATTTCCTTGAATTTTGAAGGTATAATATCCTCTGTCAAGTAATTGGATGTTTCATAATTTGGCTCAATTGCAATTGGATTGTTGAAATGCCAAAGTAAGTTCCAAATACATAAATTATTTTGATTGATTTATTTTACTGTCAGCAAAATGACACCTCAAACCTGCATCTGAGTTCATGGTGTAAGACATGGGCAGTAGAAATTGCTGGGGCTATTCCCTCATGAATGATTGCTGCAGTGTATTGAAGAAAAAATATTATTAATGGCTTTCACTTAGTACATAAGGTTTAGTCAGCAAGAGAAAAGCAGTTTTTGTTAATAAAGATAAAAAATAGTGTTGACTTGGTGAAACAATTCTACTTTTTTCAAGGATGCTACGTTGATAGAAAAAGTTCTGCATCGAGTAGGCTATGCTGTCCTTTATCTTCTCGCTTTCTATGATTCATTTAAAAATGTTTTTGAGCACTTTCTATGAGAAGGCACTGTGGAAATGCAAAGATAAATAGACATAGTTTCCACTGTCTTGATATAAAAATAGAACATTATAGCTGATAAGAGAAGTATAAATATAAAATACAGTTCTTGAAATAAGCAAAGTTCCCTCTGGCCAGGGGGTCACAGTAAGACTGCAAAAAACAATGATATTTGACCTGGACCCTAACAGGGAGATCACACCATTGAAGATAAGAAAAAGACATTTTGCAGAAGCAAAAAGTATGAATATAGATATGGAGAAAAGAAAAATCATTAGTAAGAAACCAAAACCAGACCAAAATCTATAAGAGGTTAGAAGAGTTAGGTTGGGGCTAGATTATTGAATAATGTAGAGTTAATTTTCTTGCTCCTGGGGCAGTTTGGGACCACTGCAAGTTTTGGGGCTGACAAGTTTTGTGGTGTGTGTTAAAAGGGTGCCCCTGTCTCAGCACTGCATTAGTTTGATGGGATAAGGAAAATAATTGAGACAGACCAGTTAAAAGCTCATGAAAGCAGACCAGCTAACCTGATTCCAGGACCTCAAGTTGAATAGAGGTGGACTAAGATAAACCAATTTTTGTTTCTACTTAATGATTCTCTTAAATTATTGGCTCTACATTGTTTAAATTCAAATTTGATTTATTGAAAAGTGAAAGTACAAGTAAAGCTATAATATGAAGATATATATGTTGTAAAAACCCGAAAAAAATATTTGTGCCGTGATTTCCAAGTTCCAGTCACTGAATCCCAAAATTGGAGAAGAGAGAGTTGCATTGGTCCAGCTGGTTTGAGGTGTCCACTCCAGGCAAGTTGGTGATCTCGTTCCCTGGATAGCAGAGTCTGAGAGAAGGATTTGCATTCAGGAAATGGACCGGGGAGTTCTTTCAGATCAACATGTGTGGGGAGTTGAGTGGGCAGAGGGAGAATTTGAACTACAAGGCAATTGTAACAAAGCCTTAAGCATCCTATGGGGAGCTCTGGAGCTAACATAACCCTTCAGAGCTGTCCTGGATTGGGGCAAGGGAGCCAGCTTTTGTACCACCATATCTATCATTTAATAAATAATCCCCAGAGTGGGACGTGTCAGAAAGCATTCAGCAACCAGTACTTCCAGCAGCTGAAAGAATGAATGCTTCAGTCCTGAAAGGAGTAGGAAGGCAGTCTAGGCAATATACCATGATAAAGGATGGCAAAAAAGTAGAGGCGAAGGGTCATGTGTAATCTGAACTCTCTAAGAAGGCAGTGTCAGCATTGTGGGGTAAGTAAGGAACAATTTTCATTCAAAGAGTTAAATTGTCATTGAGTCATACCATAATTTAATTAATCATCCCCCCATTGTTGAATATTTTGCCATTATATTTTAATAAACATCTAATTAGTCCAAGTTTTCTACGAGAATGGTCCTTTGGAATATTTGCTTTTGGTGTGTTTCAATCTCCATACTTTAGAGAGAGATATAAATACTGATTCTATAAAGAATAGAATCTGTCCATTTCTGAAAATCTTCCGCCAGACAAGCACATGGCTCCATTCACTCAAATCCTTAATCTAACATGAATTAATTTGCTGTCTAGAAGCCTGAAACTAAGCACTTAAAGGTTACTCATGAATCTAAAGATGTATGTTAACCCTGCCCGTGCCCTAGCTTCCGCCTTTTCAAGTAATGTTACCCAGTGAATCACACAGTTCTACAACATTCTCTTCCTCCACACTTACAAGGCACTGATGTGATCTGGTTCATGATATTCTTCCTTGGCTGGCGCAGTCTTGGTGGCTGAATGAGCCAGGCAGGAATCAGAAGTAAGGCCTCAACGTAATTGCTACTGCAGGATGATTCCACAACGTGTGGTGAGAAATGCTTATGGAACTGAGCCCAATAACTGCAATTACTTTTGGCCTTCTATCACTATCAGACCACTTCCTGTTCTTTACTGAAAACAAATACACAGGAAAATATTGAGAATTGTGTGTGGTGACAGACAGACTGAGGAGAGCAAAGGGTGTATCTTGTGCCAACTGATTGCCCTAGAGCCCGGAACGAAGAGGCACTTTCACCGTTGTTAATCAAGATGGAACAAGATCTGTATCAGTGTCTATAGCTACATCCATGTCTGTCTATATTTGTGTCTTTATACATACACAATAGATATTTTTATTAAATGTCCATTATGATCCTTGTATTTTTATGTTTGTTAATTCTTATAGCAAGCCTCTGAAGTATGAGCTAATGCTATTGGTTTTCAAATATGCTGTATTGCACAGAAATGACAGACCGAGGACTGACTGACAGAACGATCTATTTCAAAGACTTCATTCAGAAGTTCCCATTCCTGGCTACACATAAGAAACACATTTGGAGCTTAAAAGAAATTAAGATGCTGGACTATGTACCTGGGAATTGTGATTCAGTATGCTGGGGCAGGAGCTCCAAATGCGTGCTTGAAAAGCTGCCAAGGGGTTTTGACATAAAGCTAAGATCAAGAACTATTGCCTGTGCTCACTCCACTCTATTTCTCTGCATTTTAATGTCAAAAAGAGAAGGCAGTCAAGTTTTCCAGATTGCTTGTTGTTGGAAGTCTTGTCAGGTAGATACACTGAAGGTTACGTATTGAGGAGATCTGGTCAAAAAAGTTCCTGTTTTGGTTTATTTTAATATCGCAACCATCTGCCATGCTCATAAACTTCTAAAAATGTTTCATCCATTGCTATACATGCACATTCTAATATTACAGATAAACAGGAAATACAGATAACATAGTAAAATTGTTATATCAATGATGCAAATAAATAAAATACTTAAGTAGAAACCTTGTTTATTTTCCCTATAAGACTTTTTCCTGTTATAAAATCCTTTTGCCACTTTTGACTTATTTTCATTAGCAAAATTTTACCTGCATTTACACTAATAACCACTTAAATTATAATTTTGTAATGGTATGCAAATAGAATCAGGGTGCTGAGTCTTACTGTGAATGGAGATTGTCTGTCTGGGCACAGATTAAAATAACTAACAAACACATTCATGCCTACTAAACAATAGGTACTGTACTAGGAGCATTAAATTGTCTTAAATTGAGAACCTCCTATGTGCCAGGCATTGTGCTAGGAATTTAATTGTGACTTCTGAATAAAATTATACCGTATGTGAGAAGAACTATGCTTAAGAAACTACTGGAGGCATGAGGGCTAAATGGTTTGGGGAAATTTATTTGGAAAGGGTATTGGTGACCTTGAGCTTAATGTTTTACATCAGGCTAAATCAAACAATCTGGGAAATAGGTATATCTGAATATCTTCTACGAAATGTAGAGAGATAAGAGGGGATGTTATGGGAACACCACACATGTAGACCACTCTTTTTATTGAAAAGATGGCAACTAGTATACCAGCTCCTTCTAGAAGTCAACTAAAGAAATTATAGGAATTTAAAAGATAGCAAAAAGTATTTACATTACTCTTAGAAATATAGTCAGTGTTGCACCAGATATCCAGCAAACTGAAGCAATTAGCAAGGTTCAATATCAACAGCCATTCTCAAGAAAATAATATAGACTGTGAAAAGTGAGAAGTCTTGACAAAATCCATTTATACCCTGACTTTTGGACAGGCTAGTTTCAGAAATAAAGAAGAGTTGCGAGAGAGATGCTTTCAGCCATTTGGAAATTGGCTGAGGTGGGCAGTCCAAGGGCAAACATTGCCAATTCTATAAAAGGAAACTTGTATGGCATTTCACGGGTTCGTATTTTCCCTAAGGGGGCAGATTTCTTCCCTATGAGCAGGAAAGAGGCCCAGAGAGACATCATATATCTAAAGTCAAGGCAAGGAGGCGTGGAAAACCGCATGTGAAGATCGGACTCCAAGAAACAGCAATGAATGAATGAATAAAGGCCAGAAATTAAAATATTGCTCAAACTATAAGAGGAGTAGCAGATATCCTGACATCAATGACAAACTGAGAGACCACCGTAATTCAGAGGAGCATCTTAAAAAAGAAAATCAGAGGAGTAGGAGCACAGGCTGTGGACCTGCACTATGAGTTTATATTATGACTCTACAATTTGAATAGCTGTGGGCTCAGTCCCTCTTTACCTCAGCTTTCACATCTGTCAAATGGAGCTAGTAATGATTCCTAATTAGAGGACTGTACAGAATCTGGTTACACATCAAGCGCTATTACATTAAAAACTTTTATGTAGCTATTAGCAGAATTAATTATCAGAGGAGTAAAAACATCAAAGCAAAAATAGATAATGTAACAAGAGAAAATGAAGGATATAGGAAATAGTCATTAAATCAGACAACTTCAAAATGTTGGCATAAATAATGTGTTTTCAGTTATAAACATGTTAGATTGAGTCGTATGAAAGTGACGTTTTATGTGTCATATCAGCAATTTCATGTGAGTTAATCTAAAGACATAAATGGGTTTTTAAAAAGTTCTCCTTTAGAGGGAGAGGTTAATTTTTAAAAATTCATCCAAAATATAATCACCTACACCCCTCACATGTTGAGATTGTAAAGTAAACCTTGAAAATATTTCACGTTCTGAATCAAAAAATGGAATAATTTTGGTTACCATTCTTGCAACTTCTTTATTAGTAAAATAACTCAATTTTATTATGAATTATTAGGAGGTAATTTATTAATTGCTATTTCATTTTAATTTCAATAAGACAAACTTACTTTTAATTTCCTCCTTTTGAAACTAATTGGAAGCAAAGACGGTAGTGTTTGATATCTATTTGATGTACTTAGACACAGAAAATGTTTTCTAGAGGTAATAGCAATTAGACGTATAATTATACAGAAGAGCAATTTATTTAATGAGATTTCAGTAAAGGTATTTAATTTGTGATTAGATTATATGAGATTGGAAAATATTAGAGTCAGTAGAATGACCCAAAAGGCTCAAAACTTCCTTTCTCATTTTAGTTTCTGTAATTGTGGATGTTGTGAAATGACTCTGAGATGCATTTAATCACATATGTGCTATTTTTAGTGGATGATCTTTTTGATAGTTGTCATTCAATTGAAATGCAAGATGGATTAACATATGTTCATATCTTAATATAATGGAAGATATGTTAATATAAATGAAATTAGTGACTTTCTTGATATTTTTAAAATAATGATATCACTTAGGTGTGTTAATATATCAGGTGTTTCACCCAGAATACTATTTATGAATGCATATATTCAAGGAATAAGCAATACGTATTTAACAGCTTAATTTGGTGAAGAATTTAAAATTCTGAGGCTGTCATTCAGAAAAAATTTTTCCTCAGTGAACTGAACATAAAATTTGTTGGAATTTTAAATGGTTAGTAATCATTTTCACTGTAAGCAAGATACAGCAATTAAGTCAATAACTAATTTTCTGGGTCTTTAGATAAAGAAATAAGCCCCCCATTTCTGATGTAATATTTTTAGGAAAAACAGTGAAGCGAGAAGCTTGCCCTGCTCTGATGCAGACAAGTAGAGAGAACATTGAGGAGCTCAGAACCCCTCCCTGAGGGGAGGAGGCTGCTGTTGGAACATCATCCCTGTTCAGGTCTTCACTGAGATTCACCCCTCATTTAATTCTCCCTGGTCTTGTGCGTTGGCAGAGACTTAAAGCAGATGGGTCATGGAACAAGCAGCGCCCCTAACACTACACCCACAGTCGGCTACAGCAATCCCAACACAGCAGGTGCCTGCATCTGCAGAGGATTCTGCCCAGAAGTGAGGCCTGGGGACAAGGAGCGCATAGGCAGTGGCAACGTGCTTACATCTTCGGGCCAGTGGTCTGTGACTGAATTTCAAATCTTCTCTTTGCTAGCTGGGGAAACATGAGCGATTATTTAACGCCTCTGTGCCTCAGTTTCCTTATCTGTAACACAGAGTTAATAGTAGCCACTCACAAAGCAGTTTGAGTTCAGTGACCCAACTCTTTGAAAGCATTTCGAACTGTGCTAAGCATAAAGTAAGCACTCAACAGATTTTCATAATTGCTGCTACCACATCTACCTACACCTAATACAGCCTCTTTTCTGATTTTAATACCTGGTATTGAGCGCTAAATTCGGGTGATACTTCTGGAGGGGAGGTGGGGAAAGATTAACATCGTTTCTGACTCCTCTAGCTGACCTAGAAGTTATTTTATAACACTTAAGCTTTACTAGCCTATTGCAAATGGAACCCACATTTCATAGCTTATATTATTTTATTCGGTATACATCCATCAGGGTTTTCATGTAGTTACTTCATGTGGCTGCTCTCCTCCCTTCCGTGTGAGCGCTTCACGCTGCTATCATCTCCTCATCATTTTTTCCGTTTTTGTCAGATGCTTCCAATGATATCGCTTTGAGACAGGACAGTGGACAGCTTTCTGAACTGTCCATGCCATTGCTTTCTTTTACTAATGTATCCATTGTTTGAATGGTGAAAATTGGAGGGGGCATTAGGGAGACGCAGGCTCTTTCAATCCACCTTGTATGGGTCTGTCCCCTCGGAATCATGCGAATTCTCAGAGTTCCAAGTTACCTACTCTCAGTTTCAAGCCCCATTTTCAGAAAAAAATTCACTAAATCCTGGACACGTGTGCCTTTTGGTGGCTTCTTCCAAGGGCCTAGTGTTCACAGGTTGAGTGTTGATAACACGCTCCCTCATCTTGCTCTACTAAGTTCAATTTGGTCAAATGAGACTTCAGCATCCTCATAGCTAAAACTTAAGAAAGCAATTGACAGGAAAGTGAAAAGTAAAGGAAGAGATTATTAGGCTTGTGTCAGATGAGGGAAGGACTAAAATCAAACACATGGTGAACACTGGAAAAGAGAATGGAATTGTGAAAAATAGATTAATGAGCCTTGAGGGGGAGAAGCAGGCAGTCAGAGGAACTCACAATAAGAATGCCACAAAGTCGTGTAGCAACAGAGAGGACAAAGGAGCTGTGGAACTTGATGGTAGGTATGTTTGTCACCGCAAGTCTTGGAAATGCCACTTGGAGATTAACAAGCTGAATCTTGTGCCTTATGAAGTATCTTTTTGACCTTATATTGTCAAGTTAACAGTGAAAGTAACGGGAAAAGATAACTGCATTTACATTCGGATGTTTCTTTTGGCCACCTGCTCACGTTTCACTCAAATCTCCTGAGTGAGTTGATCTGTCACAAAGGAAGGCCACACAATAGGTGACTATAAGCCAGACTTTTGATGAAAAGACAGAAGGTGTGTAGATCTCCCTGTCTCTCTTTCATTCTTCCTCTCTCTTTCTCTCTTGCGCTCTCTTGCTCTGGTTCCTTCTCTTTCTTCTTCTTTCTGGAGTTACTGTTTTAGGGATAAAGTTTGGGAATGAAGATGACTTCAGATTAGAGGTACTTCCTTTGGCTTTGGAAAACTAAGAGAGGCCGGGGAGAGAATCAGGAAGGGAAACAAGTCGCTAGCCTTTCTCATGAAGAAGGGAGCTCCTCAGGGGTCCAACGTGCCTCACCACGTGGAGGAGTGTGCGGGAATTCAGGAAAGAAGCGTTCCTGAGGACACAGGGTGTTCATTATTGAATAGTGGCATCTGAGTATTCTTTCCTTTTATGTCTTTATTTTTTTATACCTCAGTATGTTAGTAGGTGAGTATTGCTATAGAGCTGTCATTCCCAATTCAGAAATAATGAGGGGATTTTAAATCCTGTAAATACTACATATAATCCCTAATACTTCAGTTTCTGTCAGTCAGAGGCAGGGCCCAGGTGTCACCCTTTCTAAGATGCTCTCTATGTAATTCTTATTTGCAGCTGGAATTCAGAACCTCTGATCTAGACACAGATAGAGAACCTCTTTTGGTATACAGTTTCTCTATTATATCAGTAAATCCTGAATCTAAATTTCTAGAGTTTAGGTTTGACTCTAGAAACTGTATGCTTAGTGTTATCTCTGAGTCAGTTTTCTCAGACTGATTTTGCAATGCCAGATTAGTAGTGTTGTCTGCAGTGTCACCCTTTGGGTGTCACAGCTTTCAAATTTAGGGGACTGAGGTTTGGACTGGCACTCCACAGCAAAGCAATAATTTGAGGGTCCTGGGCCAAGAAATTACATAGCAAGACAGTATTTTAGGAGCGCCCTTGAATTGCACTTGACCTATGGGTGAATCAGAATGTCAGTTGGCATATCAGTCTCACAAAGAGTGGTGGCGGTGATGGTGGATGATCAAGACGAGAAGGACTCGAGAAACTGAAAAAGTGAGTGAAGGGAACAGTTGGTTTTGAGGGACCATCAAGCTGGGGATCTGGATACTTACTAAACCAAAGATACAGTTCAGTAAGGGTTTCTTATAGTTTTCTCCAGCCAGGAGTCATGCATAGAGGCAGGCAGTCTGTATCCCTCAGGTGAATGTAGGCAAATAATTTTATCTGCTTAGAAAATTCTGAAGAATTGGAAGTTAAGTGAAATACACGATATCGGTAACAAAAAGTCAGAAAAAGGAGAAGATCACTGCCTTGAACATTGTTCCATTTACTCCTCAGCGGAGCTCCCTGGAATACTCTGAAAACATGGAAATGAATCAATATCAGGAGTAGTGATATTTTCAAGTTATTTATTCTGGGATTAAGGCAATACCTGGCAAGTGATATGTTGCCCTTTTCACACAGTGCCGTAGAATCTCATTAGAAATTTCTGCTTTGTAAATAGGAAACTATATTACATTATTATTTACATTTCTTATGTTGTCAAAATCAGGTCTCAGCACTGTGGCAGAACAGATTCTGAGAACTGAAAGCTCTTCAGAAGGATCAGTAATAGTCACAAACTAGGTGGTGACCTTCCAGAGGGTAAAAACACATGTGGGACTCCAAAACAACTGGGCGACTGCAAGCTTAAACGTGGCTGGTTAGCACAAGATCCAGTAATCACCTCTGGGTGTATCTCTGAAGGAAATGAAAGCAATATCTTAAAGGAATATCTGAACTCCCATGTTCATTGCAGCGTTATTCACAATAACCAACACATGGAAATAACCTAAGTGTCCCTCGACAGATGAATGGATAAAGAAAATGTATGTATATAAATATGAATATCATTCAGCCATAGAAAAGAAGAAAATCCTGCCTTTTGCAACAATATAGATGAACCTGGAGTCAACGCATAGAAACAGAGAGTAGAAAGGTGGTCCCCAGGGGCTGGGGGCTGGGGGAGAGGGGGAGATGTTGGTCAAAGGATACAAACTTTCAGTTATAAAATGAGTAAGTTCCTGGGATCTAATGTGCTGCATGCTGACTATAGTTAACAGTACTGTATCATATACTTGAAATTTGCTTAGAGAGTAGATCTCAAATGTTCTCACCACACACACACACACACACACACACACACACACACACGCAACGTAACTATGTGAGGTAATGTATGTTTTAACTAACTTTATTGTGGTAATTATTTCACAATATATACATATATCAAATCATCATGTTGTACACTTTAAATTTATACAATTTTGTCAATTATACTTCGATAAAGTTGAGGGGAAAAGGTAGTTGCTTAGTGTGAGGTGGTTCAGACAAAGGAAGCTAGCCTCTTAAAAGGATGTCATGGGGCTGGCCCAGTGGTGTAGTGGTTAAGTTCACATGCTCTGCTTTGGTGGCCTGGGGTTCATGGGTTCAGATCCCAGATGTGGACCTACACACCATGCACCAAGCCATGCTGTGGTGGCATCCCACATACAAAATAGAGGAAGATTGGCACAGATGTTAGCTCAGAGCCAATCTTCCTCACCAAAAAAAAAAAAGAAAAGAAAAGAATGTCAGATCTGATCTGCAAGATCTGGCTTTTGTAGTAAGAAGGTACTTGTATCATGGAAGAAAAATAGGACACTAGTTACCAGGACTGAGATAAAAACGACAGTTTATTTACAGAATAAAAGAACAGCAAAAATTGGGGTACAAAGTGCGAGCCTGTGAAGAAGGCCAAATTAAGGATAAACACTCAATTTACTCCCTAACAGCCTCTCAAGCTCCCCCAAACCCCAATGAGACATGGTAGTATGGAAATCTTTATGCCGTGGCACCAATGAAAATAATTTGAATGACATGCCCCAAAGCAATAAAAATAAGCTCAAATCCTAAAATGAAAATCACATATAGCATTCAGTTCTTTGATTTACATTTGGGAATTAAATTCAGTAGTACATTTAAAACCTTGAACTTATCATGCAAAGTATATGCTAAAAAGGAAAGCAAAAGTTAGAATTCTGTCCGAAATTTTTTCCCAAAAGGGGTGTGCCCTATATACAACCCTAACTATCGATGACATAAATATCTATGAAACTCATTTTGGATCATTGCATTCAACCACAGAGTTTTTTTTTAAAAAAACAGCTTTATTGAGGTATAATTGACATACAATAAACTGCATGTATTTACTGTGTACACTGATGAAATTTGACACTTGTATACACCCATAGAGCCATTACCAAAATTAAGATAATAAACATGTTCATCACTCCCCAAAAGTCTTCTCTTGTCGCTTTGTGATTCCTTCCTCCTGCTCTTACCCGTCACACTCAAGCAGTCACTGATCTGGTTTCTGTAACCATAGACTAGTTTGCCGTTTATAATGGTATTTATGAATACCATGTATAAATGGTATCATACATTATGTACTATTTTTTGCTGTTTTTTTCATTCAGCATAACTATTCTGAGTCGTATGTATCAATAGTTCATTTACTTTCTTTTTCTTTCCTGAGTAGGATGTCCTTGTGGGGATACACAATTTATCTATTCATCTGTCCCTGGACATTCATGATGTTTCCAGTTTTTAATGAAACAAAGTTGCTGAGAACATTCGTGCACAACTCTACCACCTCCAGAATCTTGAGATTTTAGAGTATAGGTGTTCGGCTGAGGAAATCAGAGCAAAATAATGAAAAAAATGTTCAAGAGAAGTTGCAGACTGTGTGTGGCCTCCATACGAGTCACAGTGATGTTCTTCTCCTTCATGACAGCGTGTTGTGTTCCATCAACGCAAGTGTCCACTGGTTTTTATTGACGCAGGATGAATCTGTGCCTAAAGAAGGTTCCGTGGTACAGAAAGTGTGTTGAAGCTAAATTCTCTGTTAATTTGATCTTTTAATATTATCATTACATTTCTTTACTTTCAGAGTACCTTTCTAAGGAATTGTAATGAAGATGCCCAAGCTTCATAATTGTGAATTTCGGAATATAATCTTCTCCAAATTGTTTCTAATAAAATTTTAAAGTTTTTATGTAAAAGGAAGTCCTACCAATATGCTTTCATTTCTAAGATTTTCTAAAAGACAGGATTGAAATTTATTAGGTTTGAAAGCATTTAAGTTTCATTGCCAACTTTTCTTCAAAACAACGGTAATGGAAAATGAACAAGAATGTTAAAACTACGTTTTGTCATTGATGCAATAAATACTTTCCATGAGTTAAAATCCTAGAATGTAAGACTTGGTTGAAAGTTTAGGCATCATTTAGTGAAGGCTATTTTCTTCACATGCTCCTGGAGGTGAAGCAGTTTGCTTTCAGTCACATAAGAACAGTTGCTAGTGACTGAGAAGTAAGTGTTCAAGCCAGTTCCCAGTCAGGCTTCTGACAGAGTTATATTTCTAGTATCCCTTACTATTCCTGTTGCCTTCTCAATTTTTAAAATGGCTTTCAAATTTGGAGAGACATACAACTTTTTTTTTTTTTCGGGAAGATTAGCCCTGAGCTAACATCCATGCCCTTCTTCCTCTACTTTTTATACGTAGGTTCCAAGTCCGCACCCGGGATCCGAACCAGCGAACCCCGGGCCTCCGAAGCAGAACGTGCACCCTTAACCACTGTGCCCCCAGGCCAGCCCCGACATACAACATTTTTATGCTAATTTTTTTCATGAAAATAGAAGTGCATTTTCTTAGCCAAAAAGTGTCATTTTACCAAGACAAGCTGTCATCACTGTGAAAGCTACAAACTTCTGTCCATGGAGAAATCCAAAATCTATACTTCTCGTTCTTCCTCTAAGGAAAATGCTGTCTTTATTTACTTTAATTTAGAGCTGCTCTTGCTGGTAGAAATAGCAACAGTTTGCTTTAGATTAAGTGTTCTTTCAAAATGTCATAGCTCTCTTTCCTCCTACCCAAACACCCCATTCTCATCCAAGGAACTTTTCTCCATATAAAAGTTTTTCTACGTTTTTTTTTATAAAGAAGAAAGAGACAAGTCTATTTAAGTCACATAGTGGACGGAGTATATGCCCTGAAGTAAGAATACTATGCCACTTAATAAACGTACAAGCTTGTGCATGGGAATTTAGCTCCCAAAGCTTTAGTTTCATTAGAAATTAGGCATTCCATTCTTTTCTGTGCCCAACTCAAAAGATTGTTGTGAGAAGGAAACGAGACACCGTATGGGAAAGCACTTTACAGACTGGAACATGCTATAGACAATATAATTGCAATTGTATCAATTCTCTGAAGTTGGATAAGGGAGATGTGAAAATCTTGCCCTGGCTGTGGCCTAGTGCTTTAAGTTCTGTGCACTCCACTTTGGGACCTGGGTTTGAGGGTTCAGATCCCAGGTCCGGACCTACTCCACTCACCAGCCATGCTGTGGAGGGGCCCCACGTATCAAAACATAGGAAGATTGGCACAGATATTAGCTCAGGGCAAAATCTTCCTCAGCAAAAAAATAATAATAATTATAATAGGTACGTTCACTTAACACGTGTGTATATATATAAACTTCTCTGAGTTAGGCCTTACTAATCCCTGGATATTCAGTGATGAACAAGATAGGGCCTGACCTGAGCAACTTATAACTGGGCACATGTACCTCTCCATCATTTTGAAAATTTGTACGTTAACAATCACTTCTCCAGAAAATGATATTGGTTGATAATGAGCGTTTTTAAAAATTTTGTGCTTAAAATACTGTAGAATATCTGATATGTGTAAATACAGCCTTGGTGTGTGATGAAATTTCCAGATTTGACATTCTAAAAAGCTCTAATTTCTCTTGCTTTATGGAGAGTAATTCTGATTTTAGTTTGTAATTGAATTTTTTAAATAGATGTGAGCTTAAATCTTTTCTTGAGTGGAGATCTTTGGTGTTCCCTGCAAAGTTTGGCTGAAGTTAAAAGAGTAATTGTAATTTAAAATATTTAGAAAGTAGATGAAAATATATCTGCTTTCAGAAATTATGTTTTCTACTGAAAGGTCAAAAAAGTCTTGAGTAAATTCTATTTCTTGCTTTTTGTTTATAAAGACATTTTTATTCATATATGTTTTAATTGCTGAAACTAACAAGAAATATTTGGAAGGAGTATTATGAAGTTCAGTTTTATTCTCTCTGTGATTGTTTTAGGTGTTAAGAGAATCTGAAATGCTGTATTTGATGGAGCAGCTTTGGAACCACGGACAGAAGTTATACACAAACATCACAGCCTGAGCTCCCTCTCAACAAGGCTGTTCTCGCTGCCCCTGAATTCCTGAACCGTAAAAGGAGAGACAAATGCTGAGCCCCAGATGTCATAACAGCTCTCAAGGATCTAGCCAGGCACTCGGGAGCCCATTGATTATATCTGTATTCTTTCACTGCAGAGGGGACAAAGCTTTGATCTTATTGAGAATTCATCTACTATGGATACGAGTTTGCCTTCCTGCCTACATCGTTTAGGTCTGAATAACTATGTGATTGTTTACAGAAAATCTGACATAGGATCCTGTGTAAAACCACTTTGAATCAAGAAATGAGTCTGAGGATGACAGCCTGTAGGATTGGGTTGTTGTTTTCCAGGAAGAAGAATAGGCATTGGACCAAAACATGCATGTGGCACATTTGCCCAGTAGCTAGAATAAATGGATCCCCGAACCAAGGATTGGAAGCAGAGTTAGTTCCACTCATCACCATTCGCAGTGACTTGTCAGACTTTGAGTTTCGTGGCCATGCAACGCTAGGCTCTCCAGGGTCAGAGGACCTGGTCCCAGATGGTATGCCTTTATCAGGGTATACTTTGAGTGTTCCACTGAATATAAAACTATTCCTGTTGCCTGATCGCTTTGAAGTCCTCATGCCAGTGGATGAGTAGGTGAAAAAAAGATTTACTATGCTAATGGGGATAATCAACTCTACTTCTTGTGAGAAACTTCGGTTAGTGCTATATAATGGGGACAGGGATGAGTACCTTTAAAACTTGTAGGTTTTACTAGGTATCTCTTTGAACTTTCATGACTAGCGACAATAGCGCATGGACTATTGCTGAAGCCTAATCTGACAAGGTGAAGGGCACCAAGGACTCAGATGCCCCAGGGATGAACATCTGGTGACTCCACCAGACAAACAACCTACACCAGCTGAGGTGCTGGCCAAGAGTGAAGAAAATCTAGAGTGGGTAGATGAATATAGCTTGTTTGCTTAACTCTACTGTAAACAAATCTTATTTTTAGAGGTTGCAAACTGCACCTCCTAGAAAAGTCAGCAACAGAGTGAACTTAATATGGGACATAAGCAGATTCAAGGGATATAACTGAAGATCTGTGCTCGCATGCACCATGCTAAACCTCTTCGACCCACCTGAATCCAGCATAGCTATGGTGCACTGTTCATTTTCCTGGTCTGAGTGTCATATCCAACATACGTGGTCTCTTTGCAATATATTAGTCTCTTCGCTTTCCGGCCTTGTGACTTTCTCCTTAGCTGCAGAAGGCTGCTTAGCAGTGTGCTGCTGCAACGTGAGATTTCAAGGTAGGGAAACGCCCCTGGTCATTTCTGAACAAATAAGGATCAGGAGTTGGTGTATAATTCAGCCAACCTCTTCATCCTCTGGAGAAATGGGTCAATTTGGAGGTGCATTCTATGTAGTGTCTCATAGTTTCCACAGGGGGAATGAGCCCTAGTTTTCCACAGAAGTAACCAATTAACTAGCACACACTTTATTGGATTTTCTGCTTTCCATGTCTCACATTCTCTTTCATTTAAATTTTAAGAGCTTTTACAATATAAAATATAAGAGAACTAAAGGGAGATTGTCTAGGTTACCTTTACAGCCTCATTATGCCATAAGTGTCTGTATGCAAATGTGGAGTTGAATGGTGTCCCACAAGAATATTTGCTTAATATATTTCATTCAACCTGATTTTGGCCCAAGTGATTCACTGACTCAGTTCCATACAGAATTCCAATTTCTGCACTCCTGGACATGTCTGCATTTAAGTATGTTCTCTATATCTGGGCCACACATTTTTTTTTTTTGTCCTATAAACTTTTCTTTAGATTTGGATACTTTTATGTAACTTAAATTTCATCCCTTTTATCTCCAGATCATGGTGATGCTGAAAATGTAATAGATGCTCTAGCAAAATGAATTGACACCAGGGAGTGTGGAAAAGAACGTACATTCTGTGTGTATCTTTCAGTCTGAATTTAAAATGTTAAAGAGTGTTTTGATCATCAAAGAAGGCTGAATCCAGGGATATCAAATGGATAGTTATCTTATTGAGAGCTGGCTATTTGATTCCTTATAGAACAGCTAATATCAAACTTTCAAATTTACTATTCTCTAGCATAGTTTATGGTCAGTGGATTTCACACTCATTTATTTGAGACCTGTTCTTTAGAATAAGCATGAAAGAAATTTATGAGGTGTTTCACAGTTCCACTTGTAGTATTAGGTGACCCTAAGGACAATAAAATAGAGTATGTTTCTGAATATTCTTTCCTAAATATCACCCCAGGTAGACTTCTCCAATAATACAATAATTTTCATTTTTCTTGTCAGTCTTGAAGCTAGATAGTATTTTACCAATTCCAAGAAACAGAGTATATATATATATATATATGTATATATATGTACACATAATATTCTAAATTTTATTAGTCTATAGGTTTGTTTTTCCTATTTAATAGCAAAAACTATTTGAATAATGACGTTGTAGGAAAATATCTAATATTATACTATCCAGGAAACCAACCAGAGGATAGAAAATGTCTTTGAAAGAAAATCTTATGAAACAAATACTTACTGAATTCTCACTAAGTGCCAGACACGGAGGCAAAGTTTATCTTAATGTGTGAACAAATGTAATTTGCATCTAAGATTTGATATTTGCTAACAATGCAATTTGGACTACTTCTTATGTTTTCTGCTAATTATCTTTAAAAAAGGAGAATTTGGGGGCCGCTCCATGGCCTATTGGTTAAGTTTGGCGTGCTCTGCTTCGGTGGCCCAGGTTCACAGGTTCAGATCCTAGGTGCAGACCTGCATTCCTCATTAGCCATGCTGTGGTGGCAACCCACATATAAAAGAGAGGAAGATTGGCACAGATGTTAGCTCAGGGCTAATCTTCCTCAGGAGGAAAAAAAAGGAGAATATGGCTACTTGTCTAATAAGCTTGATGTTAGGATTAAATGAAATAATATATGCAAAATGTCAAGCAGGGCGAAATGCTAGGTAAATGTTATTCTTGAACTCTAGGGATTTAGGGATGAACAGTGAGACATTCAGCCTGGAGACTGACAATTTAACACGTAAGTTAAATCGTAACATGTAAGTTACAATAAGTAGGATGGGTGTTCTCATAATGAAATAGAGGAGGCAGTCATGAGATAAAGAACAGGCTTCTGGGAGAAGGTAGTATTTATAAAAAATATTAAGTATTAATATTAATAAAAAGAGAAAATTAGCAGGGAAAACCAAAAGAATGATAGTATTACAGAAAAAAAGAGAAGACCAGAAGAATGAAAGAGCATGGTGATCTCAAGCAACTAAAATAACTTATATGCAGCTGAATAGGCAGCATGAAGTTGAAACAAGAGAGAAACACAGAGAGAGAAGCAAGCTTAGATCAGTGGCTCTCACACTTTTTGGTTGCACAACCTCTGCTTGCTCTGAAAAATTACCATAGGCTATGTCAATCAATATTTACCACATTAGAAATTAAAACAAAATTTTAAAGCATTTATTTATTAATTTATTTAAAAACAGCAACAAGCTCTTTACGTGTTAACATAAATAACATATTTTTATGAAAAGTATATTTTCCATAAATAATGACAGAGTGGCATTGTTTTACATTTTGCAATTCTCTTTCAAATCTGTCTGAATAGAAAATAGCTAAATTCTTATAGCTGCTTCTGAACTCAAGCTTTTGTGATGTTTTGTTTGTTGACATGTAGGAAGCAAACACAGTCTCACACAGGTATGAAGTAGGAAAGTGGGAGGAGTATTTTAATAGCTTTTGCAGATAATTATGGGCAGTCTCCTTTTGATACTATACCAAAAATGAGCAAGGAGTAGTTCCTTAAAAGTTAGTCACAATGTGAGTTTTGATCCCATATCAATGAAATTTTATTTATTTATTTATTTATTTTAAAGATTGGCACCTGGGCTAACAACTGTTGCCAACCTTTTTTTTTTTTTTTCCTGCTTTATTTCCCAACCCCCCCCAGTACATAGTTGTATATCTTAGCTGCCTGTCCTTCTAGCTGTGGAATGTGGGATGCTTCCTCAACGTGGCCTGACGAGCAGTGCCATGTCAGCGCCCAGGATCCGAACCCTGGGCCGCTGCAGCGGAGTGTGCGAACTTAAACACTCGGCCATGGAGCTGGCCCCTGAAATTTTCATATACTGTTACATTAGGATTCATTGGTCTATTTTGCACTTTAAATGAATCTTTTCTCTCATGTACAATTTTGCATGATCAGTCATTGGTCATTTGGAAAATATTGGTTCACTGTCTTATCCCATATTGGTCTCTTCAGAAAATCTTTAAGTATTGGGAGGGTAACAAGTACATGGGGGCAAATACAAGTTTCTAATTTTTAATTGAAAGCTAAAATTTTATTATTGGCAACAAATACTATCGCATTTTTTATGAATAGGCTTGCTTCATCCATTTTTGAGAAAATTCTTGGCAAACACCCAATTGTGAATAATTGTCTTTTGTCTGTCAGTTGTTCTTTCAAGTGGGAATGGTGTTGAATCAAGAGAGCGGCTGCTTCAGTTTGCAAATCAAACGACTGCCAAGTGCTTCAGAAGTGTTTTATACACACTTCCCATTTTACCACATAGAATATTAAAATGATATAGTCACAAGAGTTGAAATAAGACAACATTAATGAGTATTCATCTTCATTAAGATTATTTTTAAGTGAAAGTGGCTTTTTGTATGTATGTGTGAGGAAGATTGGCCCTGAGCTAATATCTGTGCCAGATCTTTCTCCATTTTGTATGTGGGACGCCACCACAGTGAGGATTGATGAGCAGTGCTAGGTCCTCGCCCAGAATCCAAAACTGCAAACCCCAGGCTGCTGAAGCAGAGCACATGAACTTAACGACTACACCACTGGACCGGCCCTGAAAGTGGCTTTTTTTTGGGTTAACAGAGAACGTATGATAATGAATAATTCGATGACTACTAGTAGGTTTGCTGCCACTGTCTTGATTTGTGCTTAGGTGTTAGAGTATCATCCATCAGTGTTTCTGTACATCCATACAAAAGGGAAAAAGATATTTTAGGATTGTCATGAAAACAGTTTTGATCTCACGGGCTCCTTTCAGGGACCCAGGGGTCTTGGACCACACTTGTTCTAAGAATGATTAGATTATTAAAGGTAAAAATATCTGAGAAAAGAAAACTGATATATTTTTAAATGGTATATAATTTATCTTTTTAAATTGTGTTTATTCATCATGTAAAGGTCTCTTTAAGTGTTTAGAGAGCTGTTAAATAAAATAAGAACTGGATGTTTCCTGCATTTGGTTTATGTGGGTAAAACTGGAACCAACACACCAAATGGCCATCAGGTAGACTAAGGGGTAGCATGGATACCGGCTCGCTAAGCATCACTGGCTGTCTCAGTTGGTGAGACCATTCGGTAAGTGAGAAGTTTCAGGAACTGAGCTAAGGCAGGAAAATCATCAATGCTACAGAGCAGGTTTAAATGCTGGAGAGGTTCTTGGACAAAATGACTTTCAAATTCTCTTCAAGTGTTAAGGTTCTCTGATTTTTTATTTATTAGATTGCCTTAGATGTAAAACAGTATGAGACACACAAAAACAATTACAAGAAAAGCCTTTGTCAAATTAATTCTTCAGAGTTGTTTTGTTGTTGTTGCTGTTTTAAATCCCAATTCCACAGATTCCCATAGACCAACTGCTTTTGGAAGGAAATTCTACTGGTATTTCATCTGGCTAAAGCATTTATCCAAACGCAATCTGCTCGATCCTAAGTAATGAGAAGAGCTGCACATGGAATTGTGTTAAAACAGAAACAAGTTATTTGTAATTTTGTCTGGTGCCAGAGCTAATTAATTTTTATGAATTTTGTTTCATTTGTCTAGTTACCCTGATCACTTTTCTGCTTAGTTGATTTCTTTTTCAGTTTCCTAGCGGACAATGGAATCTGTGTATCAATTCAAAAAGAGTTAGGCAACTATACATAAATTAACGAGTGAGCCATAATGAATAGGCAACAAGTTTATTAATTGTTTCAATGAACTTTTATCCAGCTTAAATTTATGTGAAACCTAAACAGCCATTTGATTCAGTTAATTGGAGGAAGAAAAATACAATGATTTTGGGCAATCGTTGGCTTCCTATATATCTCAGTAGGTTGTATTGCTAATTTTTTGATGTTGCACAGACATAGCAAAATACACTTTGATCGAAAATGATGAATATATTTTGTTAACTAATTAACTTAATCTGTAAAAAAGCAAAAAGATCTCTTTCTCAGTCTCTCTCTCTCTCTTTCAAAGTAGAAGTTGTACAGAGAACTGAGAAGCTAAGAGATAAAAAGACACCCACCAATTTTATGAAATACGTGGAGGTGAAACCATGAAACGTCTTTTAAACAAAAGTAAAAAGAAATCCACGGGCTTCTTTTATTCTTTATTCTCACTTGTCGCCTCGCTCATATTTAAGAACAGTCCAATCCCGTCATTCCCCACCCGAAGTAGCTATTGTCCGTTTTCTTGCTTTTTCAATCTCTTCTCTTTTGCCTGGTAGCTTCTTTCATCTTTAGTTGTTAAAAGATAACTCTAGCCATTGTTTGGAAAACAAGCAATCCGAGGTGAAGCTCAAAAGCACTAAATAGCATTACATTTATTGAATTGTACTTAAGATCAGCGTGTTACGAATTTCCTATTAGTGTTCTTTCACTATGCCACGGACACATTCTTCTATTCTTTGTTAGACACGTAATGTACCAAGCCTGCATGTAAGCAACATTCAGCTTCACCTTCAGACTTGTCTCAGTTTTTTTACATGGGCTTTTAGTAATTCTCTCTAAATCAATATTTGTCCTTTCTATTAAAATACAAGCTCTTACAAGCAAGAAACCATTTACTGTGGATTCTAAATCAACAGAATATAAGCTCAGAATTGTGGTGATTCTAATGCCTGAGACTTCAATATAAAGAAAATAATTTAACTACAACGTGAAATTTGTCTCCAACAGAAGTTAATTCAAAATTACTTAAAATATTTGTTATAAGGTAAGCCTAGCTGAATAGCTTATAAGGATAAGATTTAAATAGGTTAAAATGCATTCTCGATGTCATGATTATGATTATTTTGGAATTGTTTTTGTAAATCCCCAAATTGAACAAATTCTATACATCTTTTCTTTACTCACTGCGGTTCTCATGTGTCAAAGTGAAAATTGCACCAAAGCAAACAGGCAAGCAAAACCTTGTTCAGGCTATTGCAATAGAGAGATTGAACTCAACTCCATTTGAAACAGAAGGCTGAAGAGTTTTTAAGAGCTGGAATGGAGGGGTCCTAGGCCATCTCGTTTGCTAATTGGCTTTACTCAAAGGAAAAGTAAACTTTCCGGTATCTTCATGACAAGGGGTAGTTTTTACAACTTGGAGCAAGTTGCCCACAGAAGTTAGGCTCCTACCTTCCCTCAGAAACTGGGAGATATGGGTGCTATCTTCCTTGATGTGTACATTTCAAAAGGATGGCTCTCAGGTCCTTGAGAAAACGTTCCTGGGTTGAAAACTGGCAGGAAGCTTGGAGAAGATTTACATACATTTCAAAGGGGCAGAGAAAAGTAAATGCTGTAAGGAAAGAGAGATCAAGGACCTAGAAACAGGAAGAAGCCTGACTAAAGATTGGTCAAGTTGAGGAAAAGGCTGAGACCATCTTGATCACATGCACGGTTTTTTTCTATTGAGATTTGGTTTCTATTCCTTTCATTGCATTGGCTCATCTCGATTACTGACAAGAAGACAAAGTAGTTTTTCTATTCCAAAATTTGAAGGAGGTGGTTATTGTTTTATAGACTGTTATAATAAAAATATCTATAAAAATATTTTTTGGTTTAGTAATTGAGAACCCACAATTTATAAATTACTATTAAGCATCATGAAGAAAGAGAATATACAGGATATTCCCTAACCTCGAATAGCCACAATCACGTATTTGTCATAATAATTGGTGATTGTGATATTTCTAACATTTACAAGGTAGATAATAATAGTTGGACAAATAATTGAGATTTGTCTAAAATCTTGCCAAGGCTCTAGTCATCATACATTTAACATGCAAGACCATTTGGTTTTAACAAATACTCCTTGAATATCGAACATGTTTCAATCACCTCAACGTTATCTATTCTGTGGAAGTCTGAAAGGATATCAAAAGGAAAGAAAGTTAGAATCATTTATTGTTAGAGTTAAATGCAATCTTAGGTAATGTCAAGCTCTACTTTATCATTTTACAGATGAGCAAGAGAACACGAAGGAAAGATGAGCTGGTCCGGCCGGAATCACAGGATTATCTGTAGATGTTTAGTCTTGTCACTAAGCTCTTGACTATTGCTTCAAATGGCAGAAATCACGTATGGTTTCAATCTGTTTGGAGAGTCACTATGCACTTGATTTAAAAACATTTCTTAGGTAATTATGAACAAGAACAAAAATAAGGATAGAAGAAACACTGGCACATACCACAAAATAAATACTCAGCACATGGTTGAGACAGTTGCTAGTAACAATCACCTTTTAAGTGTTCAAATTTTACTTTTACCATACTGTAATGAATATTACATTCCATTAGACTCTTTCAAATGTGATTTGCCCATGTGTCTTAGAATTATTGATTGACTCTGACCCAAACTGATTGATTGACCCAAATGTGTGTATGAAGAAAATCTAATCTTGTATGTTGAGGAAGAATAGTTTTTAGTACCATTTTAGAGAAACAAGTCACTTTGAGTGACCCCTTTTTATATAAGTCTTGACTGCTCTTAATTTGAATTGAACGGATAATTAGCAGGCAGAATTACCCAGAGAAAACAAGCTATTTTCAGTTCTCCAGAGGGAATTAACTTGTAGGATTCAGCCTAGTGTGCAGAACATCTCATTCAAATAATGGTAACTTAGAAACATCTTATGTATGGCCGTGAAATGGTGCTGTTTAAAGACTTTTCTGAGGGTATGGATTAAATAGAGCATTTCGGGATAAAACAAAAGAACAAAGTGGCATGGCATGGATCCTTGCCAAGGGCGTGTTTTGTTGTTTCTTATTGGTCGCTTCACCTTTCCATTTCTTTTTAAGTATTGTATATAGACGTCAGTAATAAAACTAGAGCTGAACGGAATACTGTTTTAACTGAGCCCAAAGGCAGAGTACATCTTCAAGTAAACTTCAAATGCAACCGAGGAAATTAATCTCGAGGTGCCTTACCTGACACTGTCGATTTGGTTTTAAAGCAAAGCAGTGTGGATGGGACAAGAATATGATTTTTCTATCATTACTGAGTATGTAATGACAGGGTTGGAGCTGCATAATTAGGTCCTAATGGGAAGAACACGTTCCAGGGTTTTAGATCCTGAAAAGAGGTGTCAGGAGTGTAACGCCTCTGTCAGGAGGTGACAACCACATTTTTCACGCTGTACATGTTCAAAGTGGTTTGTAGGTAAAAGAAAAATAACAGTTTTAGATAATCCCTTTAGTATGAATGTTTTCCTAAACATTCTGTACTAAATAAGTTAGAAAATATTCTCTGACTGCAGATGAATATATCACTAGTTTAAAGGGAGCAGTGAAAGTGATTATAACACCTACCTTGGAGGATATGTGTGAGGATTCAAACTCATAAACGTGATATATATATATATATATACACACACACACACCAGTAAGGTAGGTTTTATATATCTATTATAGATATATATATATAATAGATATATGTCTTAATGTCTTAGCTGTTCTTAATTTAAATAGAACAGATAAGTAGCAGGCAGAAAGGCAGAAATATCTAAAGAAATTGTTATTTTCAATTATCCAGTGGGAGTTAGCTAGTAGAGATTCAGCCTATCATGTTGGATTTATACATATATATATATATATATATATATAGTGCCTCGTTCAGTGCTGAGGACATCCCTAACACTTAATAAATGGTAGCTGCTTCTTGTTGCTTGTATGAATACTATAAAAACTATGGAAAATTCCAACATTATTCATATTTGGCTTTCATATATAGTCCTTGCTTATTATACAACTAATATATAAATATTTTCTCTCTATAAAAGAGTCAAAGTTCACATAAAGAGTGAATTGTGCAAGTTCTCTTTTCTTCCTCTTCCCAGGCCTGCTTTCATCTTAGTGACTGCCACTCTTAAGAGTTTGGTGTATATTCTTTTGCTGTGCATTTATATATATTTACATGCAAATGGAGAACTTATGTACCTTTTTCTGCCTACATGAGATCATGGTCTATACACTGTTTGGCAACTTGTGTATTTCAATAGCTAAGTTGGGGTGATATTTCCATGCCTGTGCTTATAGGTCGACCTCATTTTTCTTAACGGCTCCATAGCATCCCACAGTGTGGATATACAGTATACTGTATAATTATCCATCTCTCGATCAGCAGTTTGGTCATTTGCAGTATTTAGCGATTACAAACAAAATCTGCAATGAACATTCTTTTAGAATCTTTGTGAACTTGTATTTCTGGGGTTTAGATTTCTAAATGTAGAATTACCCTCTCAAATGTACAAAGTCTTAAAATCTATTAAGTACTGCAAAAGTACCCTTCAAAAAGCTTTATGCATATACATTCCAGCCACTGGCATGAGTGTGCTCACTTCCCCACATCCTTGCTCATTATATGGCCATTAAGTATTTTTGTCACACTGTGTACATAATAGAGAAGGGCTGGTACAATTCTTGACTTGGTCGAATATAAAGTATTTCATCATATTTTGACAGATTCTACGGTAAGCTATTCCACAGTCTTCTGGACAAGCCAGGGCATTATATAATGACCAGTGGCATTAATTCTCTTTGAACAAGCATTTGGCTGAAGACTGTGCCTCAGAAAACCCAAAAGCTTAAGAAGTTTCCAGAGCTTTAGGAACTTTTGAAATCTTCCTATGAAAGCTGCCCTTGAGGAAATAAGTTCTATCAGTTTATCATCTAGTGTTTGTTTTCAGATTTATTATGTACATTTCCCTTCCATTTTTAAATTATTTTCTTTACTCTTATATAGAGAAAGAACTTTATGTCTATGTTAAAACTACAAAGTATTTAGAAGGATGTCAATGAAACATTAATAACTGCTTCCGTATATTTTCCAGCTAATAGGTGAAACTTTTGATTGAACTTATTAGTGTCATGAGAATGATTTACTATCTATATAAAATATTCAAATAAAAGAAATCAAAACAGATTTTCTTCATATAATTTTCTCTAGAAAGTTTTTATAGTTTTATGCTATGACTACCATTTTTCTTGCACTTTTTTTTAAAGCAATATATTGATGGATGAATTGCAACAAATAGGAAGCAATTTGTTCTTTGCAATGTTATTTTTTTTCAGGCAATGTTTCTCTATATCCTTTAAAATATAGAAATATCGATGTTAAAATGGAAGCAGTTCCGGTTTCCTTGTCAGATACTTTATAGGAAGTATGACTGGAAAAAAACTTAAGCAATAAAAATAAAAGAGCATTTACTGATCATCTGCTATTTCCCTGATACGGTGATCTAACAATTCGTCTTTTCCCATATGTGTATGGGGTATTAGCTGACAATTTATTTAATGTATTGTTATATAAATCCAGACAGTCGCATATTCTTTCTTGTATTGTAAAATCTTCCAAAATGTAATAGAGAAGTCAAGATTGTCTGATTCTTTGGGAGATAAATATTTACTAATTGAAAATAAAACTTCTTTATTGGTATTTTTAAATGATGAATTATGCCAAAAAGCTCAGAGAAGTCATACATATTTCAGCTAGATGTTTTAAAAAATGCCTTGGTGGGCCAAGAAAGACAGATTTCTGCTCACTTATTTTTATACATGCTTGGTTCGTCTTAAATTACAGCAATGTTTCATTACCACCAAAATTCTCAAGATAAAATTCATAATACAACTGCTTGCTAAGCAAAAGGAAAAACATAAATTGTGTCTATGCTGAGCAAATGGATTTGGAGACTGACTTATTTGGCTTGCTGCTCCCTTTGCAGAATAAAGTTTCTGCTGATTCCGCCAAGGCTCTGGCTAAGGCCATGCAGATAATCTGATGACAATCAACTGATCCGCAAGAAGCCTACACCAAAATAGATGTTTTCTGTATTGTAAACACAGTGATTCCTTTAACCTCACCAGTTTTAATCTGGAAAAAGTAACAGCTCACATCAATTCTTTTTTCTGAAATCAACATTTTTGGTTCTCTGTTTCAAGGAAGCCTAACGGTCCAGCTGTAATTATGTTATTCCAGTAAAATTACAAAAAATCTTTTTTTGAAGTCTTTTTACTTAGAGAGAAATGATCACTTAGCACAAAAAATATGCCCCTTTCACTGTGTACAAGAAAGCTCATTTAAATCACTGATATGTGCCTTGCATTCCCTTCAAAAGACACATTTTCTTTTTCTTAATGTGTGTGTTGTCTAAAGTTTGCAAGAATCCAGGTAACCCACATTTACTTTCATGCACTTCCATTTCCGATATTTATTTTCTCATATGGTAATTCCCAGTTCAAGCAAATAGATTTTCAACATGATTCTACTGCTTTCTTCAATAATGTTTTTGTCTATTCAATATGCAAATTGCTAAGCCCTGCTGTAAGTGACTTTGTTTCCAGTGTTGTCAGAAGGAAGAAATCAGAACAGTTGTTAATGTCTTCTTTTGTATACATTGAAGTCTCCGTTTTTTGTGAACAGTTATTGTTTAGATTCCCTATTTATTTTTGTGCATACCTCTATGTTGTATTTGGAGTTGACAGAGAAGAAGTTGGAAACTAATGGTCAGTGCAAAATTTGGCGGTTAGTCATGTAATATTCAGCTTCCAGTGATGTGTAGGTTTAGTTTCTTTATATAATTTCTCTGGATGTAATACAAACTGGTTTCAACACTTAGGATTGACCACATGTTTACTTCCATTCTTTCCTGAAACTCCACTAAAATGTAAATAAAGAGATTTTGAGAAGGCATAAAATGTCAAGGACAAATAGAACAGAAGTGACAAAGACAGCAATGGCATTTGAGACTGGAAAGCAGAAATAATAAATCTCACACACACACATGCTTCAATCTCCCCTTCTTGCTCAATTTTTCCCCTTAACACTTATTACTTGGCTCTGCTAGTGCCTGAGTTCCAGCGGAACTGGATCTTCATGAACATTAGGACATAATTCCCAGTAGAAAGTGGGGCATGTGTTACCGTGTCCTAGAATGAATATGTTTGGGACAAGTTTTTCTTTCTTGAAACAGATAAACTCCAAGCACCCCACAAACCTTAGATTATTAAAATACTCTGGAACTCAAAACTAACTATAACTGTCGTATATATTATTTTCGGATCATTAAATGCAAATTCAGTAATTTCAAAGTTTGTGCACATGAAGGACTCCCTGACGTAATTCATCACAATTAGAAAATCAGATGTACTCAGTATCAGAAAAATAACAAATGCCTGGTCTGTTATTCAGACTGCATTTTGTTGAGACATCAATGGAGTGTGCACTGGGCTGGCTCCTGGCTGTAAGAAGTTAGAGAGGGCAGAGAAAGCGCTCCCCAGCTGGCTTACCCAGCAAAGCCGGCACATGGGTTTAGAAATGCAATTATTTAGATATGTTTCTCAGAAATTAATCCAATAATATTCCAGAAAAGGGCTTCCCTGGTTAAATATTTTGGGATCCAATAAGTAATATATCCTGTTAGTAAATATTTAAAATGCATATTAACTTTCTAATGATTTTAGGGAGATTGACAGAAAATTCATTTAGCTTTATTAAGTGAATATTTTCTAATATTATTTAAACATCAAACACCTTTTCTCTTTTTTTTTCATATAGAAATTATATATTTCTTGAGGAATTGGGGCTAAGTAGAACACATATTGGGAAATACTGGTCAAGAAATCAGAAGTTAGATGCCTAACATTTCACTAAAGCTGCAGAGCGAGCCCCAGCTAGGTCTTTCCCCGTGAATTCTGGTTGGAAAAGAACAGTTTTGTTCATTGCATTTGTAGTCAATATTCACCAAATCAGGATACATTTTCCATCAATTGTTCTCAATGTCTTCTCATTTCCATTTGAGAATCCGTTCACTTTCTGATAAACTTGGGTTCTCGGATTGGGACCTAGTTTAAATCTGTTGCTCCTTTCTATCTTCTCGGCCATAGTGGTTGGTTCAGAGAATGGGCACATGCATCTAAACCGATCTAATGAAAGAGACTCTACATACATTTGTTTGGAACGCTGGGCCACGAGTTTTTCTTTTCCTCTGGGTGGTATGCTATATGGATTTTATCCTGGAATTGTGGCTATCATTCGTTCAATCATAACCCAGGCAAGGAGGGAGGCAAACAGGAGATCAAGCAATTTAAAGAGAGGAGTAGTCAAGAGATTCTCAGACCAGTGGACCAGGGCCCCTGATGTTACTGTGAATCCAGGATTTAAATTGTGTCTGAAAACTGACATGCTATTGAGAGCTTCAGTTATGTGAGGCTATAAACTACCCTCATTGTTGAAACTAGTTTGAATTGAACTGTTTCTCGTTACGTGAACAATGCAGATACACTCATTCCTATAGCAAATGAGAGTATTCATTCTGAAGAGCTTACTTCTAACTTAACTCACAGCTTAGAGAAGAGTCACAATGGAGCAGGTATCTAAGATACTGATCAGAGAAGGGGAGAAATAAAGTTTAGGGCTGAAGGATATTCTCAAACTGAGGCAAGAGCGAAGAGGTCAATAATTATTAAATTTGGAGTGGGACTTGAATTTTGCCGGGATTTTTATTAGAAAGCAAACTGGCCCTTCACAGTAAAAAAAAAAAAAAAAAAAAAAAAATATTGGTGTAATTAGAAAGGAAGAGAGAAAACTATATTATTTGAAGGAACTTTTGAAACCACCTGGAAGCTGGGGCTATTTTTCAAATATATAACAGAGCCTCTTTTACCAAGTAGTTTATAAGCAATTTTCAAATGATACATGTATAGTCACGCACCACATAATGACATTTCCATCAACAATGGACCGCATATTCAACGGTGGTCACATAAGATTAGCATCATATAGCCCAGGTGTGCAGTAGGCTATATATCTAGGTTTATGTAAGTACACTCTATGATGTTTGCACAACGATGAAATTGCATTTCTCAGAACGTATTCCCATCACTAAGTGATGTATGACTGTGTCACACTTTGACTATTGCTTAATTCTGGATTTACTTGGCAAAACCAAGTGGCTCAGATAGTTTTGCATATGCCTAAAGATAAATGAATAAAAGTAGAAGTAGAATAAATGAGTTCGTAGTATCCACTCCTCCCCTGCCACCATGTGGAGATCTATCCCATGAAAAATTTTAGTGTAACTATGAATTTATTTACATTAGTCTCACAAATTAAATTAAATAAATTGGAGATGACCTAAGGATAATGTAGGAGTGAAAAGTGTGAAGACCAGTTTGTTAAAGAGCTGTGTCAGATTAGATGATAATTCTGAATTCTTCACTCTCTTCCAATTAGAAAATTATTTATCCTAACAAAGGAGACAGAATTTACTTCTCCATCCTATTGGCATTTTGCTTGGCCAAGTGACTTTTTCAGCCAGTGGAATAGTAGAATATCTGACACAAGCAGCTTTACATTTGTTTGAGGATTCGTTTTGCTTTCTCACACTCTTGTAACCTACCTCTAGAAGAACCCGCCCTAGGCAAACACCACCCCTTCAGCCTGGACTACAGAATGCGGATTCCCAGATTTGAACTTAGCTGGATGCCTGGAGTCCAGCCTGGCCCAGTCAAGTCAGCCCAGGTTGGTTGACCCACTGTCACCCTGAAGATCCTTGAGCATGAAAGTAAATGTTTGGTAAGTCATTGAGATGCTGAGATTTTTTGTTATGCAACGTATTGTGGCAATAGCTGACTGATGAAAGAGATCAGTAATACACAATTGAGGAACTGACATGTGTTAAAATGTCACTATAGAACCTTTGTGTCAGAGATGAGTTTTGATTCTTTTGTCAAAAAGATCTGAAGAGCCAATGTGCTGTGGTAAAAACTGTTTTGGATTAGTATTCACATAATATAGATGGATTTTGTTTTCTTTATAATTGATATTTTCTATGTGTAGTAGGTGATCTAACTAATTTATGGATGTACATTAATTAATATATTGTATCTCAATTTTTTCATTCCCCCTGAATTTTTTCCATTTTTCTTTTTCCTCTTCTTTTATAATTCATCAGTTTTATTTTTAATTTCACCTTCTTTTATTGGTTTAACATTTATGCAATCTATTTCTCTTCTTTTTAAAAATAAACATTTTAACATGCACACTTAATAAAAACAAATTAATCTATGTACGTAGGTTGCTCTCATTTAGTACATTTTGAATATTTTAATTTGCCTTCTCTCACTTACATGATATTTTGGTCCAGTATTTCAGTTCTACAAAAGCAGGCATTATTATTTTTATTAAGAAATTTTTCTTTAGCTTTCCACTTGTTTAACAATTTAACTACTCATAATTCATTCTTTCTCTTGTGTTTTTGGCTTTGAGGTCAATTTTCTCTTCCTGAGATATAGTCTTTAGAATTTTTTTGTGAAGAATATTGGTGATTACCTTGAGTGTGTGTGGGTGAAAATAGTTTTATCTCCTCTTCCTAATCTTGAATTATTCATTAATTTGACATAAAATTCTGAGGTGAATTTTATGTAGTTTGCTCTCTTCATTTTAAAGTCAATTTGTGTTCTCTCTTCACTTTCATTACCATATTAAGATGTCTACTATTAGTTTTGGTTGTCTATCTTTTTCCTCTGGTTGATATTAAAGATTATATATATATATATTTACTCTGTGTTTTCACAAAGGGGTAGTTAATTTGTGGCTACCATTTTAATATTCTGCTTCGGACTGGTTGAGACATGAATTTGAGAATTCGCTTTTCATCAGTTACGTAAATTCTCAGCCAGTGTTTATTGATAGGTTAACTCGTCTTCATTCTTTATATTTTTTCCTTCTAGAATTCAATTAGTTTATTTTTCAGTCTTTATTCTTTCCCCCTCTGAACCTCTGTTTCTATTTTTTATTTTTCTTTTACTCTGTGTAATTTCTTCAAATCTCTCTTCCTAACAATTAATTCTATCTTTAGCTACATGTGATCTGCCATTTCACTTGTCTAATGAATTTCATATTTTAAAGGTTATAATTTATTAGTTATATAATTTCTCTTTTAATCATTTGGTTCTTTAGATTTCTAAATATCTCTGCTTTTTATTCTGTGTCTGATAGTTCCATCTGGGTCTCATTAGTCAGGGGTTTTGTTCGTTTGTTTGTTTTGCTGTGTTTGTTTGTTTGTTCATGGTGGCTTTTCCTTCTGTTTCTCTAATGTTAAGAAGGGTTTTGCCATTGCGATTTCTGTGGGAATCGGGCTGCATCTCTCCAGGGACCACTGAGCACTATGGAAGCCGAGTATACCAGAGTGCTGCCAACCTGTGGAAACTTCAGATTAATTTCCCATCTTGAGGATTTTTGAAGCATGCAAAATTGTAATTTCAAACTCTAACCACAAGTGAGGGAAGAGCTGATTACAAATTATCGAGGGGATTTTCTTTCCTACACAATGCCCGGGTCTAGACAGGTAAGGTTGTTCAGTGTCTGGCATGGATGGTTGGCATATTTTTTTAATTGTCCAAATATTCAAGGAGTGTTTGAGGTTGTATGTTTTAATCCTCTTTCACATGTACGTTCAGTTTCTTATGTTTGATACCCTAGGCAGTCTTTATAACTAGAGATTCTTGGATGCTAAGATTCACAAATGTCTCCAAGGAAGCCACAATTTCAACATCATTTTGTTTCTAGTTTCCTATTCATTTTTGCTGGGGGGATTTTGCTATACAATCGTCCCTTGATACCCATGGGGGATTGGTTCAAGGACTCCCACGGATACCAAAATTTGCAGATGCTGAAATCCCTTATATAAAATTGTGTAGTATTCGCATAAAACCTGCACACAACCTCCCAGCATACTTTAAATCACCTGTAGATTACTTATAATGCCTAACACAGTGTAAATCCTGTGTAAATAGCTGTTATATTGTATTCTTTATGGAGGAATGACAAGAAAAAAGTTTGCACATGTTCAGTACAGAGGCAACCATCATGGACCTTTCAGTCGTGGTAAGCTGAGTTTGCGGATGGGGAACCAGTGAATACGGAGGGTCGACTATATTTTCTCACACTTTTTAGTGTTTATATAGCTTTGCATTTTTTTCACACTATCTAGTCTCCCACATTGCCAAAATGAGTTTTGTGGTTTTCTGTATAACTATGTGGGAGGTGCAAGAGATTTTGGGATGATCAAGGAAAAAGACGTGATCACCAGAGGCAATAATGCACAACTAGCTTTACTGGGTGGTGCTTGGACAAGGTTGTAAGTGAGGGGAAATTCTCTCACAGCATGAGACTGTCCAGGGCTTAGAGGAAGGAGGCCACCATCCAGAAGGAGAGGAGGACATGGGAACTCCTGGGAAGTGAGGGCAATCAGAAAGGGGGATTACATGTGTAGCAATGTTGCTCAAAAGTATGGTGGGAAGGCTGTGGGTCAGAGAACTTTGAAGGGCCACAGCAGTTTGGGGCTCGTATAGCCACAAGCCTCTGTCTTTAAAAAGACAGAAGATATGGGATGATGTTTCACAGGGTCTGCAAAGCAAGCAGCCTGTAAATGGCTAGAAATCTGCTTGTTTGTGACCATTTTAAAAATAATCAGATGCATACAAATTTGATTTTGGCACTGGTGGGCTCTTGAGCTAAAATTTGTTAAGCCTATAGAGAATAAATAAACAAACTAGGGGCCAGTACACAAGGGATGCCTTTGGTCTGTTTATGCTGCGACTACCTGAACCCCAATTACCTTGCTTTTATAGATACACAAAGTATACTATTGAGCACATGTGTACATTTGATTGCTCTTTAAGCCCTCATATAGCATGTAAGGGAAATAATAGAGAAGCCAGTGCACTGATCATTGCTTCATTTTCTCATTTTCCAATTTTGCCTGCTTAAATTCTGAGGGATTTGGGAAAAAGAAGGCAACATACAAAGACATATTTATTTTTATCTAATTAAAGTAGATGAAACCAGGCTTCTATTTGTGTTGACACATCGGTATTCTTGTGAACTAGTTGTATTTGGGACACTAGCTCTGCGTGGCCACTGTCCATTTCATATAACATCTAATTCTTTGATTGCTTAGTCATTGACCTTGATGTCTGTAAGGCTTGTCAGCTTTCTTGCCTCTGAGTTTTTACAATTCCATGTAAAGTTTCTCCTTAGTTGATGTCAATATGGATGTGAAATCAGCTGCCTACAGGTTTCTATATATTCTAAATCCATCCACACCGAGGATTTGAAAGTCTGGGGTCATGGGTTAACATCCTTGAACTTAGCGCTCTGTGACATTTCTCTGACTCTCTACTTTTATCTCAACTTTCAAGATACTCTTTTCTCTCTCCTTCTCCTGTTCCTTTAGGAACAAAAGAAACTTCCCTTCATCCTCCCCAGCAGCATAGCGATCCCCTTTGATGCGAGAACACCCATCTCAAGGAGCTTCTCAAAGTAATTCTTCTTAATTATTTACTATTCTCTGAAAAAGTAATTCCGAAAAATAGAGTTTTCTTTACCATTTGCGAGAAGATCAGGGGTAAACCAGAAGGTAGAGTGGATATTTATTCGTATACGTGTATGTGAATAAATGCAATTATCTGGAATCACTTATATTTAATTTATGTTTTTCTTTGTTTAGGATATTTATTTCAAATATATTTAAAATATTCTCCAGCTGTTTATATTTGTCATAGAAGTAAAATGATAGAAACTGCCCATTATTATTGTGCCCATGCGAACAGTTGCTTTAAAACTGATGAAGATGCCAGAACCAGTCTTAATCAATTATAGAGGTCGTGAACTACAGGCAAAACAAAAATAAAAACAGACTCGCTCTGTTCAGAAGCGACAAGCAGGAACAACATTCCTATTGAACTACATGGCGTGAAACACTTCAAAGAGAGGCTGACATTCATGGAAGCCTGTCCCCCATGGGTTGTTGATCATTGTTAGGAAGAACAAAGGCAACCCCGAGCATAGATTTGTGGTGGCTGCCTTCTCTGGCTGTCTTAACACAAAACTCTTTGCAAATCTGGGTTTAATTAGTATTTTTACATAAATAAATAATGATAATAATTGACAATATGGGACGATGTCACAATCAATACATGGTAATTAAAATAACAAGGTTTGGCTATTTTTTTGATTTTCCAGGCAGTACTTGCTACTTTCTAACTCTACCATCTTCCCCACTTCTATCGTGTTAATTTAATTTGCAATAAATTAGTCTAATATTCTCATCCTCGCTTGGCATCCAAAGCAAAATTCTCACTGAGAATGAAATTATTCACAAAAGGATCAAAAATATAAGTGAAGTGACAAGCATTAATTCAGGACTATATTTTGTATGTAATTATTATTTCCGAGTTCTATCTTAATCCTCTACCCTAATACATTGTCTATCACTTCTTTCCTAATTATCAAGACAGAAAATCTGTACTCTAAGATCTTTTCAGTATTTACAATTTTGAGTTCTCTGCCAAGAAATATTTATTAAAATTCTGGTTCATTTATTCAATCAACAAACATTTAAGTTTCTACTATATTTCACTAGCTCATGTTTCTTACGACTAATGGACATAAAGTAAAAATAGAAGACCAATGTATAAAAATATAAAATAAATTTTCATGTCTATTTTTTTTTTAAAGATTTTATTTTTTCCTTTTTCTCCCCAAAGCCCCCCAGTACATAGTTGTATATTCTTCGCTGTGGGTCCTTCCAGTTGTGGCATGTGGGACGCTGCCTCAGCGTGGTTTGATGAGCAGTGCCATGTCTGCGCCCAGGATTTGAACCAACGAAACACTGGGCTGCCTGCAGCAGAGCGCGTGAACTTAACCACTCGGCCACGGGGCCAGCCCCTTTCATGTCTATTTTGATAGAGGTCACAAAGGAGGTCAAAATAAGGAATAGTCAATGTTAGAGCATAAGGAGATTTGTTAGTAAAAACTGTTTGAGTAAGTTGTGCCTCAAAAATAGTATTTTGGTGCCACTCTGGGATGTAGAAAGCTTTAAAGAGTGCTACTGCTAACCTTAAGACAGTAAGTTCATGACTTTTCTTCAACCCCTCGAAGTGCTAAGGTTACAGGGCAACTAATCCCATAATCTGTGAAGAGGCAGGTGCCTACAAATACAGATGGGATGCGAACATGCACCTACTTGGGCAAGGCAAATCTGGACATTGACGAGGGATGTTCAGCTAGGGTGACTGGTAAACTGGTAAAGGCCAGCTTAGTGTGCACTGGTGAGAGGGACAAACTCCTGAGGCTGTAGAAATAATGGAAGTCTGAACCTGTCTACAGGCTTTTTTTCTCCAATGAACTCCACTAGTTGCTCACAGAAAATATCAGGAGAATTCTAAAGATGTCTCCCTGATAGTGCAGAACTGGAATAAGGGAACAGCAGCATCGTGGAAGGGGCAGAAAACTCCACCTGGACCATTTGTCCTACTTCCCCCAGAACAAAAGCCTTAATTTGTGGGTGGAAGGGCAAAAACATGATCCCGTTTAGGGCACTAGTAAAAATGCACCGCAGCTGGGAGAAGAGAAAAGGTGGGGGAAAAAGTCTCTACACCACCTGGAGGAAGGGTAGGAGTAAGTTCTGGGCTCAGGTGAATACTGGGGAGATGACAGCAACATAGATATGGAACAAAAGAAAATGAAACATCATTTTTTTCTGATTTTTAATTGCTCTAAAAGATTGCTGACTCTCTAACGCGAAAGTATTGCAAAATATTTTGTGTTTGTAGCATGTGTAAAAGCAAAATAGGTTCCAATAATAGCACACGGAATGAGAGGAAGGGATTGAAATATGCTATTATAATTGGGTTATACAAATGATGCAGTATAATATTAATTGAAGTCAATATTTGTATTAATTAAAATATATATTGAAAACTATAGGTAACTCCTAATTTTTGAAACAGAGAAGCTAAAAGAAAATTATAAAAGGTCTCAATTACCCAAGAGAAAGTAGAATATAGAGAAGAAATAGATGAGAAAAATAGAAAATAGCTAGCAATATGATAGATTATTATATTACCATACCACACCAATAATGACATTAATGTCAATGGTCTAAACACACCAGTTAAGACACAGAGAATTTCAAACTGGATGGCAAAGCAAGAGCCAACTATGTGCTCTCTACAAAAACTCACTTTCAATGTAAAGATATACACAGGTTAAAAGAAAAAGCTAAACCATATGAACACTATCCCAAAGAAGGTGGAGTAGTTATAGTCAAATCTAGGTGCAGTTAAGAATTCAGAACAAGGAATGTTATCAGGGATAATGATGAATATTACACAATGCTAAAAGGGAAATTCTCAGACAGTGTAACAGTCTTAATTGTGTATGTATATAATAACAGAGCTTCAAAATAATGAGGCAAAAACTTAAGTACAGCTAGAAAGATAAATAGACCAATACACAATCATAGCTGGAGACTTTAACGCTCTTTTCTTACACAGGAACAGAAAATGAATAAAATCTTACCACGTAAATTACTTTTTTCCTCTGTTTTTCCTTCTGAACAGCATCTATAGCAAGACTGACCAGAGGAGGGAAAAAAAAATCTCTAAACATAGTTGATTAACTGTAGAATACTTTTCTGAGTTTCTGCTTAAAACTAAATAAACAGGGTGACAACCTCAGTGAAAATGCAGAACAGGTCGACCCTAGGGCTCATTGCTTCACAGACACAGAAAAATTAAGCAAAAACTGTCAGAATCAATTTTGTCAGAATTCTGGAAAAAGTCAAACGCTTACAGCAACTCAGTAAACATAGAATCAAGAAAAATGCACCTTCAAAATGATGGGAAAGCTTTGGGACATATTGGGCATTTTACTTGCCCTTACACATCTCCAAGCTTTTGCTTCTGGTTGGTCTTTAGGCTCAGTGCAAGCAGGAAGCAAAGTTAAGGCAGAGTTGTTTTCTTTCTTTTCTCTCTTCTCTTTCTTTCTTTCTTTTTCTGTCTTTCTTTCTTCCTTCCTGCCTTCCTTTCTTTCTTTCCCAACTTATTCAAGGAAATCTCCATCAAGACACTAGCTGACCACAAGCTAAAGGAGCAGAGGCTTCAGAGGCTCACGCCATAGGGAATGAAGACTTTACAAAAATTGTGTAGAAAAGTCAATAAAAAAATAATCAACTACAACCAGTAGCAAACAATGAAACAAAATCTGATCAGGAGGAAGAAATCTAATTTCCAGATTGTCACATATAATCTTCAAAATGTCCAGTAGTTGAAAAAAATACTATAAAGCATATAAAGAACAAGAAGTTATGGCCCATTAGTAGGAAAAATTAACATAAACATAAACTGTCCCTTGGGGAGCACAGACATACTTACCAGACAAAGGCTTAAAAAGCTGTCGAAACTACATTAAAAAATCTAATGGAAACCAAGAGAACATGTCTCAACAAACAGAGAACAACAATAGAGATAGAAATTATAAAAAGAGACCAAACAGAAATTCTAGAGCTGGAAAGCAGAATAACTGAAATGAAAAATTAATTACAGAATTTCAACAGCAGATTAGAGCAGGAAGAAAAATCAGCAAATTTAGGTCAATTGAAATTATCCAGTCTGAGAGGCAGAAAGAAAAAAAACAAAGAAAAGTGAACAGAGCCTTGGAGTGCTGTGGGACCCCATCAAGCTTACCGATGTATGCGTGATGGTGATCTCAGAAGGAGAAGAGAATACATGAAGAAATAATGGCTAAAACTGTCCAAAGTTGATAAAAGACACAAATCTACACAGCAGAGAATTTCAACAAACTCCAAGAAAAATAAACACAAAGATATCTACACCAAGACATATTATAATCAAATGGTAAAAAAAAAAAAAAAGAAAAGACAAAGAGCAAATCTTTAAAATCAGCAAGAGAGAAGTAAATCATCATATACAAGTGATCCTGAATAAGAGGGACAGCTGATTCCTCAGTAGAAACCACAGAGGCCAGAAGGCAGTGAGATTAGAGATCTAAGTTTCTGAAAGAAAAGACCTGTCGAGCAAGAATTCTATACGCAGAAAAGCTACTCTTCAAAAATGAAGGAAAACTAAGATATTTCCACATAAATAAAAGGAGAGAGTTCAAACTAGTAAACCTTCCCTAAAAGAAATGCTAAAGCAAGTCTTTCAGGCAGAAATGAAAGGACATCTGACAGTAACTTGAAGTCATACTAAGAAACAGAAAACACTGGTAAAGGTAACTGCATAGATATAGAAAAAAGCCAGTGTTATTATACTTTTGGTTTGTAACGTCTCTTTTTCCCTCTCTTATTTAAAAGATAAATATATAAAACAATAATTACAAGTCTATGTTAATCTGCACACAATGAATAAAGATGTAATTTGTGACGTAACAACATAAAGTAGGAGTACAAGGCTGGATAGGGACAGAGGTAATGTATGTTATTGAAGATAAATTGGCATCAAGTCAATCTAAATTGATATAAATTTAGGATGTTAACTGTAACTCATGTTAATAAAATACCTGAAAGGCTGGCATCATGGCCTAGAGGTTAAGTTTGGCGTGCTCTGCTTTGGCAGCCCAGGTTCGGTTCCAGGCGTGGACTTACAGGACTTATCAGTGGCCATGCTGTGGCAGTGACTCACATACAAAGTAGAGGAAGATTGGCACAGATGTTAACACAGGGAAAATCTTTCTCAGGACAAACAAACAAAAAAAAAGCACTAAAAATATATACACAGAAAAGGAAATGAAAATTAGATAAAAATGGCATGCTAGGATGAACAAACTCAAAAACAAAAAGGTTTCATTGGAGGACTTTAAAAATAACAAAAATAGTATAGGAAAAACAGAAAAAAACAAATGGCAGAAGTAAGTTCTTCATTATTAGTAACCATTTTATATGTGAATGGATTAAACTCACCAATTAAAAGACAGAGATTGGCAGAATACACTTAAAACAATAACAACAACGTGATCCAATATGCTGTCTACAAGAGTAAATGCTTTTGACCCAAAGAAACAGAGAAGTTGGAATGAAAGGATGGAAAAATGTATTCAATTTAATTAGTAACCAAAAGAGAGCTGGAGTGCCTATACTAATATCAGAAAAAGTGCATTTTAAGTTAAAAAATTTACAAGGGACAGATAAGGACATTATGTATTGATAAAAATGGTAAATTCACCAAGAAAATAAAAAAAAATACACAGCAAAAACTGAACTCCAAAATATATACTGTAAACATTAATAAACTAAAGGGAGAATAAGCAGTCCTATAATAATAGTTGGAGACTTCAACATCCCACTTTCAGTAATGGATAGACCATCCAGACAGAAGGTCAATAAGGAAATGGAGGAATTGGATAATGCTATAAAGGAACTAGGCATAACAGACTTATATGGAACATTCTACCCCAGAAGAGCAGCATATAAATTTTTCTCAAGTGCATATGAAACACTCTCCAGTATAGACCATATGTTAGGCCATAAAACAAGCCTCAATAAATTTGAACAGATTGAAATTATCCAAAGTTCTTCTGTAACTACAATGGAATGAAACTAGCAATCAATAGCAGAAGGAAAAGTGGGAAAATCACAAATATGTGGAAATTAACATCCCCTTAAACAACCAATGGGTCAAAAAGTAAATCAAAAGGGAAATTAGAAAGTGCTTTGAGGTGAATGAAAGCAGCACTACAACATACCAAAAGAATAGGAAGTAGTAAAAGCAGTGTTTAGAGGGAAATTTATACAGAATGAAGGAAATAATAAGTTTAGAGTCATGATTAAAAAAAACAGAGAAAAGAAAAACAATAAAGAAAATCAATAACATCAAAAGTTGGTTCTTTCAAAAGGTCAACAAAATTGACAAACATTTAGATATACTGACTAAGAAAAAAGGAGAGAAGACTCACTAAGATCAGAAATGAAAGTGGGGATATTACTACTAACTTTCAGAAATATTGAGGATTATAAGAGAGTACAATGAATAATGGTATACCAACAAATTAGATAATCTTGATGAAAAGGCAATATCTTGGAAACAGACAAACTATCAAAATAAACTAAAAACAAAATAGAAAATCTGCACAGACTTATAGCGAGCAGTTAGATTGTATTAGTAATCATAAAACCTTCCAACAAAGAAAAGCCCAGGACCAGATGGCTTCACTGGTAAATTCTACCAATGATTTAAAGAGTTAACAATAAACCTTCTCAAACTATTCCAAAAAAAAGAAGAGGAGGGAATACTTCTTAACTCATTTTGTGAGGGCACATCACCCTGATACCAAAGCCAGACAAGGATATCAACAGAAGAGAAACCCACAGACTAATATTCCTCATGAATATATGCAAAAATCCTTGACATAATCCTGGCAAACAAAATACAGCTGCATAGTAAAAGAATTCTACCCCATAACCAAGTGGGATTTATCCCAGGAATGCAAAGATGGTTCAACATATGGAAATTAATCAATGTAATACATCACATTAATATAAGGAAGGTAAAAATAAAATGGTCATCTTAATTGATTCAGAGAGCATTTGACAAAATCTAACCTTTTCCTGATGAAAACAAACTAGGAATAGAAGGGAATTTCCTCAAACTGATAAAGGGAATTTATGAACATCCTGAAGCTAACATCATCTTCAATGGTGAAAGACTGAAAGCCTTCTTCTAAAAATGAGAAGAAGACAAGGATACCCACTTTTGCCAGTTCTAGTCAACATTGTACTGGAAATTCCAGATAGAGAAATTTTTAGGGAAGACAAAGAAAAAACATCCAAACTGGAAAGAAAGAAGTTAAACTATCACTATTTGCAGGTGACATGATCTTATATACGAAAAATTCAAAAGAATCCACACACAGAAAAACTATTAGAGCTAATAAGTGATTTCAGCAAGATTTAAGGATACAAAATCAAGACGTAAAAATCATTTGTATTTTTGCACACCTGCAATGAAAAACCTGAAAAAAAAATGAAAAAAATCTTTCCTTTCAAATAGCATCTAAAAGAATAAAATCAGTAGGATAAATTTAACAAAGGAGGTGCAAAGATTTGTACACTGAAAACTACAAAAAATTGCCAAAAGAACTTAAAGTAGTCCTAAATAAGTAGAAAGAAACCCCCAAAATTCGTTCTTTGAAAAGGTCAACACAATGGACAAACTTTTAGCGAGGCTGAGAAGGAAAAATAAAAAGAAGTCTCAAATTACTAAAAGTAGAAATCATAGTGGGGACCTTGTTACTGTCTTTACAGAAATAAAAAAAGTGATTATAGGATTTCATGAATTGGAAGACTTAATATTGTTACGATAACAATAATATTCAAAACATTCTACGCATCCAATGCAATCCCTGTTAAAATTCCAATGGCCTTATTTGTCAAAATGAAAAAAAGCTGATCCTCAAGTTCATATGGAATTGCAGGGGGTCCCAAATAGCCAAAACAATATTGAAAAATAAGAATGAAGTCAAAGGACTCACACTTAATTTCAAAACTTAGTACAAAACTACAGTGATCAAAGCAATGTGGTACTGGTGTAAGGACAGATATTTAGACCAATGAAATAGAATTGAAAGTCCAGAGATAAACCCGTACCTCTGTGAACAACTGATTTTCAATACGGATGTCAAGACTATTTAATGGGGGAATGAACAGTTCCTTCAACAGTGTTGGGACAATTGAATATCCACACACAAAAGAATGAAATAGGACCCTTGTCTCAGAACATGCACAAAAATGGACTCAAAATAGATGAATAACCTAAATAGGAAACCTATTTCAGTAGTTCAAGTTTGAGGTTATAGCGACATGTAGTAGGAAGAAAGCAATGGAAAAGTGAGAAGCAGACAGATCCAGGATATGTGTTTTTTGTTAAAACTTACAGGATTTAGTGTTGGGTTAAATGTGCAGGGAAAGACGTAGTCAAGAAGAATGAGTGGATTTTTGGCTTTTGCAATGGGTGGAATGATTGTGCCATTTATCAAGACAGGGAAGACAGAGGGAAGAACACATTTTAGGACAGAACTTGAAAATTCTATTTTATCTTAAGTGTGACGTGGTGGTTATCTATATCCAAGTTCAAATCTAATGTAGGCTGTTGGGAATATGTGTCTGGATCTCAGAGGAGATAGCTCAGCAGTAGGAGATAAATACTCTATTTTGGATTCACCAGCACTTTTAGCTACCATGATGTTGTGTAAAATGGGGACAGAAAAATGACCAGATTTGGCCTCAGGCGTATCGTCATTGGCCTTGAGAAGTTTCAGTGGATGGATGGTAGCTGAAGATGGTTTGGAGCCACTGAAGGAGCAAAAGTTGAGTTCGGACGTCAATGCAGTAAGTATAGAGCTTTGTTGACGAGAAATATAGGATCCGATTTAGAGGAAGGGCGATCAGGGCCTATCCTATGAGAAACTGAATCTCTAAGGTTGGAATCATACATGGAGGAGTCATTCTAACATCTTCTTTTGTAATTTGCAAAACTCCAGACTGAAAAATTAACCCAAAAGTTGGTCCAGAAACAGTAAAATCCTGGGACCCTGACATACACAAATACATAGCTGCTTTATTAAGACATATCATGGACTCAGGAAAACTTAGAACCCCACAAATAAAATAAAACAACTAACTTCACAGATGATAATAGTAATTGTGGAAAAATAATAATAATAAAATATAACACAATGAGTTATGAATTACTATGAAATATTATTCAGGTTACAAAAAAAGAGAGAAATAATATTTTCCTAAAACAGGCAATAATGAAACAATCTCAGAGAGTTTATAATATAAACTTCGTGTAAAGAGAAGCATACAGTTTAAAATATTAAACAAATTAAAAAGAAATGAAAAGGAAACAAATAAAAAATGTTTAAAGGATCTTTTCAGGGTGGAATAGCCAATGAGGTAGAAGGAAATGAGTGATCAGAATTCAAGGGAGATTTCATGATGACAGATATAGATTTGACAGCAACCACGTCATTCAAATCTTGAGAATACGGCATTTGCGCAAAAGAAAAAAATTAAGAAGAAAATAGCTGAGTATATCTCTGTGGATAACACATATCAGGAGGCACAAGATGGTTGACAGCAGTGTTAAAATCAAAAGGAAGAAAATCAAGGATAACGCTTAATTGAATTTCCAGAGTTTGAAAAGATCTAGTGTTTCAAATAAGGAATTAGGGATCGTCCCGTCCTTCAGTCACAAGATAGTTCTCTCTCTTCCTCCCGTCCCTCCCTCTTTCTCTCTCTCTAAGGCACATCAAATCATCTGATTGATAGTGGGCAAACGAAATCTGTCTTTTGATCTGAAATTCTGATGCCAACCAAATTTGACTTAACACTTTTCCATTTCAGTGCTATTAATAGAAGATTTGACAGTGAAATGCATATAAAATCGAGAGAGACTTGAGCAATGCTATATGCTAGAAGGAATATATTATGTGGTATGTGTGATTTTAATAGTGCATTTAAAATAAAATGATAGCAAGATCTGATTTTGCCAGAAAGCATGAACTGAGTAATTTATTTTATAATATAAATTTATCCATTGAATCAATGTGTAGTGTTTAGCCACCTTTTCCACATTTAGTTTTCATTCATGTCATAAATTTTAATGAATTCTTTAGAGTAGATAGGTTATAAATTGTGAATTTATATAAACGGTAATGCAGTTGTATGTGACAAACTCATGAGCAGAAATACGTAGTAAAAATCTTTCTTAAGGGATATTTGTACACTTATTGATTTCTCCTAAAACTTAAATGTGAAACTGTTAATAGTTCAACTCTCAATAATGGAGTATTTAGGAATAAATAATCTAGTTTTGCTATTTATAACTCATTATAGGTGTACAAATTATGGACTTATGTATGTTGTAAACATAGATTTTACATCAAAGGATTTATAAATATATATATTTTGCAAATTCCGAGGTAATTTTAACTATTTGTACTATAAGTAAGAATTTATTTACTCTTTTAAATAACTCAAGGCATGCTTTCGACATGAAATCTTTAAAAATTTGCAATTTGAGAAAAATGGTAATTAAAATCCTAGAGTAAAACTGTAATAGCAACTATTTAAACACATTATTTTAAAAATATATGGAAAACACCATTATCCTTCCTAGTGTTTCTATAGAGGTCATAGATTATTTTGGATGCTTGATACCTCTTCCTTTTAAAACTACCAAGTAGAATTAATGAGAAAAAGGCTTGGAGTTTTGGATAAATTAAATGTCTTGTAAAACCCTAGAGCCATGTGGCTCCTCGACAGCAAATATAAATCTAAGCTTGGTAACGGGTGTATGGTATCTAGGATGAGCCCCACATTTGTTTTATTTTTCTCGTTTGACCATAACTGTAATGTTACATTCGGTTCTATGCTCCATACCTTGAAGGCTATTGACCAGCTTTAATGCATTTGGAGAAGAACAAAAAGGGCGATAAAAATGAAAAGCAATTAAAGGAACAAGGAACATTTACTATAAAGACAAGAAGGTTGCCAGCAATATGGTACTTAGCTCCGAAATTCGAAGTCCTATCGTAGGGAAGAGAGATTAGATTCACATTCTCCGGCTCTCAGTAGTAGAACTAGAAAGAATGTGGTGCCTCCAAAGGGGAGAACTATTCTAATTCAGCACGTAGTGATATTACCTCTGCTCTGAAATGACACAGTTGGCAAAAGAAAAGATACTTTTACTTGGATTTCCCTGAGTTACTTCAAATTCCCTCTGACGCTGATTTCTTTATGTACTGTGAAATCTGCTACCAGTTGCTGCTGCTACATCACACTTGATAACTAACTTCAGCATGAGGAGAGGCACCAGGACTCAACGGAACGAGCATGGGTTTCAGAGCCATGAACACTTGGCTTTGAATTTGACTTCTGCCGCTCACAAGCTCTGAGAGCTTAACCTGTCGCTCATTTTCACACAAACTCCTGTGTCAAAGGGACGGATGGCATCTTGTCAACTTTCCTGTTTTTGAACATTGCACGCTAGTCTTCTCCTCGCTCAAGCTTTAAATTTCAGGGGCAGAATAGCGAGTAATTGTCGACTCTGAAAGCCATCTGCCTGGGTTTGAACTCTGGCTTTGCCACTTCATAGCCATGAACCTAGGGGAAATCACTTAGCTTTTATGAGCCTCAGTTTCCTTATCTGTGAAATGGAGATGAGAAGAGCCCCCATTTCTTAGGTTTGTTGTAGAATTAAATGAGTAAGCACAAAGTTCTTAAAAAAACTAGCGGTACCTAGTAAACTTATTTACGACTACTGTTACTATTGTTATTGTTATTAGTCTGTCCTTCATAACTCACATACAACCCACGTTGCAAGCATTCTCTAGATTCTAGTGATATTTCCCTAATTGCATTTTTTTTTCATTTTTTCTACTAAAATTACATTTCTGGTAATTTGACCTTTTTGGGATCTATCATTAACTAATCTTCTAACTAATGTACTTCCTTCTGATTTTCACCCTTCTGGTCCAGACTGCAGATTGCTGTCAAGTCTTCCCTGAAATATTTCATCCTTGTCCTACCCTTCTCTATAAACTTTGAAAAACTCTGAGATAAAGCTCCAAAATCTGACTCGAACCTACACCTTCCAGATAGATCTTCAACTACTTCAGCAGAATCTCCTACCCTAGCCCTATTTTGCATCTTTTCTAAATTTGCATTTCTGTTTGTCCTCTCACCCTCTGGCTAGAAGGACTTGACCTACTTACTTTCTGAAGGTCCTTTAGACTTCAACTGAACCTTATTCCATCATGACATCCTCCTGGGACTTCTGTGAGCCTTCCTTTCCTGAAATTTTATTGTGCTAATTGTCTTACATATTCTCCTTATAATGGATATCTCCTGCATTGAAATTTCTTTTATTTAGCTATGTTGTAACTTTTCACAATATTTAGCACCAGTTTTACCAAATAAACATGTTAAGTGACTATTATGTGCAGATTTTTTTCACATTTAAAGTTTCTTCTCAATTAGATTACTAATTATGCCCACACTGCTCAAAGTTTTGCCTTGCACATACTAAGTTTTCAAATATATGCAGGTTGGCTGGCCTCATATCAATATGATTTTAAGTATTCATAAATTTGTGATGATCGATCTCATTCTTAAACTTTCTCATCCTTAAAATTGTCCCTCCCACAGTGGTTGAAATAAGTGAAAGTGACATTTTACGGTAAAGTGCTAAATGTTATATTGTATGAATTAGCTTCTACTGTGCACAATAGTTTTGGAAGTATAAGTGAATTTTGTTTTGTATTGAGAATAGGTCGTTTGAGAAACAGATTGTACAACAGTAGAAGCAGCATGGAGTTCTGAATCAAAACATCTCGGTCATGACTTTATCATTCCTTGGGTATTTAGATATGAGCAAATTATTTAATCTCCCTGAACCTCTTTTCCCTGGAATGTGGGTGATAAGCCCCCTTTGGAATATCTGTCTGTTTTGATTATTGCTGTATTTCAAATACCCAGGATAGTGCCTGGTATAGAATGATTACTCAATATATCTATTGAATGAACACCTTCTCCAAGAAAAGTGCCAGGATGAAAAATATTAATGTTTGTGAATGTGTTCTGATTAGGGGTTCTTTAGTTTTATGCAAAATTTTATGTGAATTCATTAAGAAAAGGGCATATCATTTGCCAATTTATCCCTAGTGCCCGGCACATGGAACGTGAACTCTTGACTCACAGCTTGTCTGAAGGTGTCAGTGGAGGCAAAAGCAGTAATTCCTCTGCTTTTCTTGCCATTGCACTTGTATATCATTCTTTCTTGTAAACTTTCTCTTGTCATTTTGTGTGCAATGATTGATATCATTTAAAAAACTAATTTGTATCTGAGTATTAATGTCAGTGCCACTAAAGTACAAAGTGTGAAGCTATGTGTAAATGTGTGAGTTTTTAGAGCTGTATTAAAATATTTAAAGGCGTGCATGGGAAATTGGAAAATTAACATCTCTTTGCCCTGGTATTGGATCTAGATTGTTCACTGCCATTTCAATTTGATAGCTGTATTGCATTCCCACTATGTGAAGAGAGGTGAATGTAGAACACTCACATTCTATTTGTTTTCTTAGGAAAATTAAGTTAGCCCCATTTAACAAATATATTCTTAGCCCATTTACAAGTATGATAAATAAGATTCAGAGAGGGTAAGATCACATAGTTAAAAAGAAACCAAATGCACATGAATCTAGGCCGTTAATTCCCAGACTGTGTCAAGCCACAATTGTAGTGATATCAGTAATATCGTTTGTGTGAGGGCTGCTGTGCATACTTAAGAAGCCCAGACTCATCTGTTTGCTTCATCTTGTATCCTCATTGCCTAGATTTTTTGAATAAGTGAATAAATAAATGAATGCTACAGTAGATGTTCAAATAAGTTGCCAGGGAAAACCAGAATGAAAAGATTTCCTTTGGATGGGAGAATCTGAGGAAGTTTTTGGAAGATGAAGAGTTCTGCTGAGATTCAGATTAAGAGTGGGAATCTTGTTACATGAGGAAATGGGGTTGTGGGAAAAGGTATTTTGTGTAGAGTACAGAGCATACTCGTGGGTATAGAAGTAAAGAAAGGGAGCATGTTCAGGAACCAGAAGTTTGATAACCATAGAAGGGAAAGTCATAGAATGGAGGGTACTTAACTAGAGTAAACTCTAGTGCTCGGAAACACTGGCTTTGTAGTTTGAATTTAAGTTTAATGTGAGAGGATCTGTACTTTAGAATTACGATTCTCATAACCCTACATGGGGGGTATTGGTATCAGGAAAGACTGAACCTAAGAGTTTGCTAGAATAATACTAAATAATAGCTCAGTAGAGAAACAGCTTTTGCTTGAAACACGCTAGGTCTGGTGGGTCTAGCATGCAGGTCCAGCAGGGGGGAGTGGGCCAGCCCCAGTTCTGGGAGGGCACAAAGGCACTGTCTGTGGGAAGCTCCAGCCCCTGGGGTCTGCATTGGCAAAGACTGCAGGGGTCCTCGGTGGTGATGGCTACGGCGATCTGAGCCTGTAGCAAGGGTGCAAGCTACTGGGGTCTTCCTGCTCTACTTTTCCCGATGGAGGAACTCTAGGAGAGAGGATTCCTCTTGGTGCTGGGCTGTGTGGGTCTGGGGAATGGGGTGACACAGGTAAAATGCTTCCTATTCTTTCCTGTGCTGCCATCCTCGGTCCCTGTGCTCCACTGAGTTGCTACAGCTTGTTGGCTGCACTATGGAGTTCTCCCAGAGGCACTTTCACCCGTGGATAGCTGTTAAATCACTGGTTTTGTGGGGGAATGAGGGCTGGGACCTCCTATTCTGCCATCTTGCTGACATCACTCTCCCCTAAGTTCTTCCTCTTGACATAGTTTGGAGGCCCTAGCTAGAGAATGATCAGTTCCCCTTCCTGAGCCACTGATTAAGTCCACACCCCAACCACATCCATTGTCAGGTTCTCACACTCTGTGCCACTGTGCACCTGCCCTAATCCCCTGGAGCCAGGTCAGACAACTAAGGCAGCCACCAGGCAGTGAGCCCAAATTTATTCTAATTAGCCAATGCACAGGGAGCCTGTGAATCCCAGCTCACACTACCCTTCTTGCCACACAGAAGCTGCCCCTACAGTTCCAGCTTGCTGTTACTCGGCTCCCAGGAGGAACATCCTGTGTGGCCCTGCCTGGCAGCCCTCTCTTGTAGAGTTATAAAGTCACAAAAAATTCTGCCTTCCATTCATTGGAGTGTCGTTGTGCTGTGTTCTGCCATCAAAAGAATCTTTAAATCTTACAAAACATTTCCTGAGACAGATATAAGATTATCTGATAACTGGATAGAGGGGTTGAGTGAGATATCCGGTAGAGTAGAGGGTGCAAATGCCCAAGGGATGATCAAAGGAAAATATGGAGTCGAAAGAAATCCAAAGACAGAAGTTTGGGGATGGATTGACTTTAAGGAATTAAGGAATGGACTGAGGAGGAGAATATGCAAAGTCAGAGTAAGTGGTCTGAGACATAGCAGAAAATCTGGGAGTGTGGGGTCTAAGCCAAGAGTTATTATGGGGTGTGTATCCGTACAGATTGTAAGAACCACTGTACTTAGGAAATAGAAATGAATGCTCAACAGGGGTGAATGCTATGGCAAGGAAGAACATGGATGGGACTTAAGAGAGCTTAATGGCTAGTTAACTTTACAAATTAATCCCCACGGCAACTTCTTCAAGCAGTGAGTGTTTCCTCTGCTGTGTTCCTATGGCCCTTGATGCATATCCCTTATTTTGGCACTTACACACCATATTGTCACAATTTGTCTGTTTAATACAGTCAAATGTGAGCACTCTGAGGATATAAATCATGGACTTACTCAGCTGTCTTTTTTGAACACTACATAGTCACTGAGAAAGAGCTATTACCAGTTGAGTGTTTGTTGAAGGAAACAAATGTTTATTTTACTCCAGTGTTAGCATTTCAACGCTCTTCTTTGTATTCCGGAGGGCATTAACTTCCTCCTGCCCTGGAGTGGGAGAGATTCCTTCTTGATTTCCTGATTTCCCTAAGAGAGCTGCAACAATCTACCGAGGCTCAGTGCCACAGCTAAATTTGAAAATTCAACTGCTCTGTGTTTAATGTGTTCTTTCTATTATTTTCCCAAGAAGAGCTGGAGAAACTAGATAATCTTGTGTCAGAAGTTCAGTATCAATGTATTCCTCAGATTTATCCCATCCCCATAGCAATATCCCCGCCTCCTTGTATAAGGCATTTTGTGCAAAGCTGTTATGTATGTGATATGGAATCATAAGTCCTTATATTAGTAAGTCAGTAGGTTAAAATCGTGTGCTTATGAGATCAGTGCTATGGGGAATAACTTCTCTAGGGACCAATTTACTTCATTTTGCCTGATGAATGCTGAGAATATTCTTCACCCTGATAGCTTGTCTTATAAGCCTGTGTTTCTAGTCACAGGGGCAATGAAATAAGAAAATGTATAACCAAATTTAAAAGATGAAAACATACAGCAAAGTAATATGACACATATATTTATATTAATCTCCTGTTCTTTGCCAGGCATTTGGACACTGCGGCTCTGTCCTAGGCAAAAAGAGAATAATTGAGAGCATGTTAAGTAAGGAATATTTGTTTTGGTCAGAGTGACTGTTTAGTATCATTTGCTCCTAGGAGTTAGAAGATGAGGTCATGAGAACTAAGTCAATTGCTTTTGAAAAGCTTAACAGAATATTATAGTTAAAATAACAAATAAACAGGGGCCAGCCGTAGGCCGAGTGGTTAAGTTCGCACGCCACTTCAGCGGCCCAGAGTTTGCTGGTTTGGGTCCTGGGTGTGGACCTAGCACCACACATCAGGCATGCTGAGGCGGCGTCCCACACAGCACAACCAGAAGGACCTACAGCAAGAATATACAACTATGCACCGGGAGGCTTTGGGGAGAAGACGAAGAAAGAAAAAGCAAATGAAGATTGGCAACAGACATTAGCTCGGGTGCCAATCTTTAAAAAGAAACAACAAGAAACTTTTAAAGTTATTTTATAAATAACTAGTTAGTAAATCTACAACAGTTGCTTTAACTCTGACTGCATGGGAATATCACCTAAGGAATTTGGAGAAAATACATTGATGTCTATTGCCCCCAACCAAAATTTTGATTTAATCCTTCCATGTTTTATAATAAAAAATGGTATTTTCCTCATCCTGGGAGAATGAAGGATGACCATAGCAGAATATTAAAAACAACCAGAGATTACAGCAATCACTTTCTTTTAAACAGTCAGATATTCTTTCATTAGGCAAGACAAAATCTGCTTTTCAGAAACAGAAAGGGAGGCAAAATGAAAGGAATGAAATGTATTCATATTTCCAAATGAAATATGAAAAAGGACTTTACATACAAATGAGCAAATATTTACTTTTATTACCAATGTTGCTGCTATTGACAACACAAATGTCATTGTCTAATTTTATGGTGGTTTTTTGTTTGTTTATATTTTTACATTTTAAAGACTAAAGGATAAATTTGTGTGCTGGCTTTTATTTACAAATGTAAGTCTGTTTGCTGAAAAAAGGAACTAAATGAATTTAGATCGTGCTCAAACTAGAGACAAACTAGTTACAAATTTAGTTGTGAGCAACGAGTAATTTGTAGGGCAGGAATTTAAATGGGCTCCATTTCAGACTTTTTAACGTGCAGGTGGGTTTGAGAATGCAGTGAGGTTTGAAAATACTGTCCTTTAATATCCAACTTTAAAAAGTCATAAAATAAAGATTTTATTCACAATAAAAATAACTATGTACTAGTAGTGAACTGAACAAAGTGTTCAAAAAAACACAAAGCGACAGGAAGTCCATGAGGGACCTTGGAGAAGAATGAATAAATAGAGAGGTACCATATTCCTGAATGGTAAAACATTTCCAATATTTTAAAGATGGCTGTTTGCTCCCAAAGTAATTTACAAGCTTAATATAATTGCAATAATGCATTCAATGCATCATTATTATTTTTTAGGAGTGAGAAGGATGTCACAAAAGCAATTCTAAATTTTCTATGCTTTTCTATTAATTCAATGTGTTTAGGGTTTTGCTGAGCATAAAATAGAATCTTAATAAATATTTGCTAATTGATATCTTCGTACTTCAGTAAGTATTCAAGACCTCTCCCTTGGTTTTAAACAGTCTATATATTTGACACTTAAGTTTAGTATCTAAATAACATGTTAAAATATTGTCTTTTTTAGTGTTTCTATGGGGAAAAGTTCCTCTGAGTTTTATTAATTGAAAATGCAACAGATCTTCAACCTGCCTGTGGTCTTCAATAAACCCAATATTTAACCTTAATAACGTTTGAAAATGTTTCACTGCAGACACGGTGTTTTCACCTCAGGAGTGGGAGAGGACGTTTTGAGGAGCCCAGTGTGGATTACACGTGAGAAACGTCCCATTCATAGTCTGGGGGACAGAACTCAACTCCAGTCTAGATGTCCTGGGAGCCAGTCCTCGGTGGAGCCAAACTTACCTGATAATCAATTCTAGCCCCAGGCCAGAAACCCCATGGGAATGCGGCCAGCTGTCAAAAACAATTGGAAAAGTCAAATGAGCAAAACATGGCACCTGTTTCTTTTTCTTATTTTTCACTTTACTTCTTAGAGATTCCCATTTCTGTTTTCTTTCTTGGCATTGTACCTTTCGCCCTATCTCCCACTGACTCATGAAATATGGTTACATAAATATTTTAAGAATATTTTTCATAGATTTGTCTGTGATAAATTGGTTACTGACATAATAATAAAACTTACAAACGTTCCTTTGTGGTAAAATGATAGCTTGATTTCTCCATACTAGTAGCGTACTTTCAAAAAGTTTATGATCTGTTAATGGATTATAATATGTTTTCCTAGAAGTATCTGAAAAAAAACCTTTAAAAACAGAAGAATCTTGAAGATAGAGACTCTATAAAATCTAAAATTATGTGGAACTATGATCATATTCATAAATAGATGCCATATAGAATGGAAACCCATTTTCCCCATCTATGAATGAAAATTTGGACTAGGTAATTCCTAAGTTCCACTCAAATTCTTACTATCTAAGATGATTTTATTATTCATTTCATTTCCAAGTCACAGGAATAAATTTTTAAGTACTGAGAATTAAATAAGAAAGAGAAATATGTAAAAAAGAATTTTTTTAAAAAAATTCTAAAGATATATTCACAGGGGCCAAAAGAAAATAAAGTTTCCCCGGGTGACGTACATCCAAGTAATTAATTAAATGTCTGTCTGGATGAGAATTTCAAATTTCGAATTCTCAAATCAGCTTTTCTAAGCTGTGTTCTGAAAACACTAGATTTATAAGAACCCACCCTCCGCTTTTCTTAAAAGAAAGAGAGAAAAGAGGGGAGGGAAGAAAAGGGGAGAGAAGGAAGGAAGAAAGGAAGGAAGGGAAAGAAAGTTGCTTGCTCCATTTCAACAAGCTTGGGCTTATTTAAGCAAAGTTTTTCTTTACTTTACAGGATTTCTTAGCACCATTAATATGATTATGAGCATTATGAATCTATAGACAGGAGAATAGAATACATATTATTTCTCAAACTGATTTAGCCACAACAACTTTTTTATTACTAAATACTTGTTAACGTACTATAGTGTTCATTTAGGAAATACTCCCATAAATGATTGCAGGTTCTTAGAACGGTTAAGATAACATTACTCTTTAATCATTTCAATTCTATGATGACATATTTCTTTTCAAATACTAAACTAGGTCATTCCTAATTGATTCTGGTGAGGAGAAACAGGAAATAAACTTTTTAATTCTTGGATCAATGTGTAGCACCTTATATCATTTCATTGAGAAACAGAGCTTCAGTCCTGGACCTAAGAGTTATGTTTGTCAAGACCAAGCAGGTATCTAATTGACCCCACAGGTGTGTTGTAATTTTTTGATTATTATTGTTCAATTATTCATCATTTTTATTAATATGTCCCTTCATCACATTTTCAGTGAAAGTTTAAAATGATTTTTTTTGAAGGAATTAACTATTAAATTCATAGCTGGATCCATTACTTTCATTTCTTAATGCTGTTCTACAAAATGGAACAGAGCTGTCACTGGCTAATTTATTTCCATGCCAAACCATTTAAACTCTCCAGAGAAACTTCTGTTTAAATAAGACATGCTTGACCGAAAAAGGTTGTCACGTATTAACTGTCTCTGTGGGGAGCTAATGTTAAAAGTATAATTGGTTCAGTGGAGGGAACAGAAAATAAACTCTTCCATTCACTCACAGAAAGTCAGCTCCAGTCCTCTCTGCTTGTGTGTTGTCACTTCTAAGAAAGTGCCACCACACACAATTAGCAGTAGGAGGAAGACTTCCGCTATTCAAAACTTCAAGAGTTTTTTTCTACCCTGAGGATAAAAACTTGCCTAATGTGCATCCTTTGATTGTCATTTATTTGTTAGAGTCTGAGGAGGCACTCAAACTTTTTCCTATCAAAGAGAAAATCAGATTTCCTCTTATTGTTTCCTTCTCATTTCTGTTCTCAATTTTTCATGATATTGTATTCTTCCTGGTATTTCATATTTTCTTCTAATACAGAGAGCATTTATGCCATGGAATTTCAAGGTTATTCCTACGCTATAGAAGCAGAAGCATTCTCCAATGCTACAAAAGCAAAACCATTTTTAAAGGGGGAGAAAAAAGATAAAAGACATCAATTGCAAGGAGAATAAGAATCCTCGTAGGATTTTTAATCCATAGTTCAAGCAAGGTTCTAATTTCTTAATCATGGTAAAGAAAGACTGATGCAACCAACAGTGAGCACTGTTTACCCCCTCCCTCTTTAAATATCTCTACTCGGCAATACTTTGAACCGGGGGATAAAGTACTTCATAGAATTCTTCACTATGATTACTCAGTGTTGATACTGCAAACCACAAAGGCATTTGCAACCTAAATCTCAGTTTATTTTAGGAAATGTTTGATTTTCCCTTGGCAGCACAATTTATTATTTCTATAGCCTTTCCAACAGTATTAGGTCAGACTTTTTCAGCTTTCAGAAATGATGGCTTAATACCATCTCGATTCTCTCTGACACACAAAACGTAGTGGCTGATTTGATTTTTAACTTTTTTGTGGTCAGATAACATGGACTGTCTGATATCAATTCTTCAAAATGTATTGAGGCTTAGGAGTGACCTAACATGTGATCAATATTTATAATAGTTTAATGTGTACTTGATAATAATGTACCATCTCTACTTGTTGATTGTAGTACCCAGAATGCAGAAAGATTATTAGTTTTGTTTTTAAAAACTTCTATATCCTTGCTAAAATTTTTGATCTACTTGATCACAATTTTCTGATAGAGTATTATAAATATTTCCCACTACGATTACTGGGTTTGTTAATATCACCATATGAGTCTCAACAGGTTTTGCTTCATATATTTCTTGAAGAGGACAATAAGTTAATAACTTTAATATATCCTTATCCAATTATTTCTTTTATCATATAATGCTAATATTCATCTCTATTAATGACTTCTCCCTAAATTTTATTTTGTCTGATATAAATATTGCCAACAACAATTTCTCTTTGTGTAGTGTTTGGGTGGTGTATATTTTCCATATTTTTATTATTTAACTGATCTTTTTGCTTTTTTTTTGCTGTGCTTAAATGATCTTACTTTTATTTTTGTGAGGAAGATTCACTCTGAGCTAAATTCCGTTGCCAGTCTTCCTGTTTTTTTGCTTGAGGAAGATTATTCCTGAGCTAACATCTCTCTCTGTGCCAGTCTTCCTCTATTTTGTATGTGGAACGCTGCACAGCATGGCTTGATGAGTGGTGTAGGTCCATGCCCAGGATCCAAACCTGCCAACCTGGGCCACCAAAGTAGAGTGCAGTGGATTTAATCTCTATGCCAGGGGCTCGTCCCCTTATTTTTTTAAATGATCACATTTTGTGTTTTCTGTTCATAACCCCTTTTCTTTGCTTCCTCCTTTATCTCCTTTCTTGCCTTCTGTTAATTGATACATATGTTGATAACCACCATTGATGCTTCTCTATTAGTTTGAAAGCTATAGATTGCATTTTCAGTATTTAGTTGTTATGTTTACATTTTAATCTATATATTTGAATAAAAATTTTTCTAACAAAAACAAATTATTAAATATATTCATTTTTCTCTAGAATAAGATGATGGCTCTGATAGTCTTCCCTCTTACCACCATTCCAATCTTATTATTGGCATCTCGAGATATAATTTTATTTTTGTGTTATTAGATGATTTGTTCCATTTTACACATAATAAAGTCATTGGGAAATAATTTCCGGAGTAAGAGAAAAGGCTTAGAGTAACTTTCTTTACTCAACAAAAATATTTTTAAAAGCCAGCTCTTAACATCTGCCTTTACAGCCTATCCTTGAAGATATTTATAAGCATTCAGTTGAAGAAAACCTTTCTCACTCCCAGCTCTAAGTCCAACTTTCCTGCTTCCTTTGTATCTTACAAATTGTCTGTGTATCTGAGGTTCTGTGGCATGATGTCGAATGGTATTTAATATCACGACTTCCCTAATCAACATGGAAAGCAAAGTGACAAAGCCACTTGCTTTCTAGATGCTTTCTCAGTTTCACCTATCTTGCGTGTACCTTGGAAAAGCCTGAACGCTTCATTACTCACTGAAGCAAAATATCATGTATTACTCCACAAAATAATGCTGAAATTAAGCCCATTTGCTCCTTTTATAATTTACACTTGTGCGTTTGTTCATGACCCTTGTATGCACTCACCATCTCTCATCTAATTTTTGCTCTTCACTTCGGATGGAGAACAAGAACTTTATACTGTAAGGGCTATATACAATCCCCAGGAGAGAAATTGTGGTATTTGGATTCAAAGTTGACTTACAAAATCTTACTAAGAAGTTTGTTGATCACTGCTGAGTGAGAATGAAGGACTAATTTGCACGCAGGTAGCATCTCTAACCAGGGTTGCTCTTAACTGAGGAATTCAAGTGAGAGAATGTTACAAATAAACCCATACTTATTAACAAACAAGAGACACATTCTCATTATTAGTTTATGGGAAACTTTTTTCCACATTTTTCTGCTAGAGAGTAAATTTAAGAGTTGAGAATCGAGTTTCTTAGGGAATTAATATACAAGGATCTTACCATCTGGGTTAATTTTTCTGGATTTATAGCTTCAGGATATCTGTGTACCTGACACCCTTTGTAGTCATAGAAAAGGAAAGTACATCACAACTCTACAAAAAAGACTGATTTAACTTAACCTTAAGGAGAAGGTAATAAAAATATAAGCAAAGAAATGCTAAATAGCGATATTAGAATTTATTTGAATACTATTGCCTGATGCAACCTCTGAGTCGGAGGTCTGTTTTCTCTTTTTGAAAGAGAGGATTAGTTAGTTCTACAGAGGTATTCATATATTAGCACCAAAATAACTTCATTAATTGGAGGTAAAAGTGTCAAAGTAATGTGATGACAGAGGGGGGTGATCTGCAATAAAAGATCCATCTAAATTTTAAAAATATATAAATGTTATGAAAAAATGTTCATATGTTTATTGGTGATATTGGAGACAGTTTTTATTAAAAAAATACCAATGCCTTTGATTGGTTAAATATTTTCTAATAAATAAACTTAAGAAAAAATAGTTTTTATATATGAAAATTTTATTGCAAAGATTTTCTAAAATGAATGGATTTTATTAAAGTAAAATGAGACTTAGTTATCATTTGTGAAACTTTTAAGTTCTTATTATGATATGTGTGTCTCTTTAATTCTGGCCATAAAAGGATATAGGACTCATATACTCCATTTAAATGTTCAGAAGTTGGAGAAAATGTTAGAGGAGTAAGAAAAAGTTATATAAGTCATATTCATCCTTTAAACTCTTTCAAATTGAAAGTCTCCAGTTTCAACTTTTAAACCAATTAACTAAAGTCAGTGTATTTATCTATAAAAATAGGATTATAATTATAACCTGATTAAATGTTCACAAAAGTTTTTTCATATGCTGATTAAGAGAGGAGTTTAAATAAGATAAAAAACAACGTTGATTGGAAAGTTTAAGAATAATTTCGTTGCAGAGACAGTGTATCAAACTTGGTTTTAAACTAGGCAAGAGAGGGAAAGATACATATTACAAAGGATGTACAACCTCCTGTTTATTTTTGGAAGCATCTGAGCTAGACTGAAGTTCTGGTCTCTTTCAAGATCCTCCTTCGCTTCTCTGCAAGGAAGATTGGTGATTTGGGAGAAGGCAGTGGGTATGTGGGACTCAAGATTCCTGAGTTTCCTTGGTATCTGCCTGGCAGAACATGTTTTATACCTATATTCAAAGAGAAACACTGAAAGCATAAATAAAATATTATTGAAAATGGTTTTCTATCATAAAATGAGGCCACAGGATAGAAGGGCTGCAATGAAAGTTTAAATTCTCTAACTGTAACTTGTCCATAATATTTAATTTAGAGCGATTTAATGTTGTACATATTTTTAAAAATTTACTAAATCAGAAGAAAAAAAGCAATTGTTACAATTTGATGACAATATGATAACACATTATAAGACAATTGCACAGAGCAAAAGTATGTTTCAAAACACTTTAAAACACAGTATTTAAACTTTACTTCCAGTGGAATGTATCCTAAGAGCAAAAAGAATGTGAAGAAATCCTAAAATCTATTCAGTGTTATTATTATTTTTATGGGTCACATTGGTGTATATATATATTTGAAACTATAATGTGTATATTGTAAGATATATCAAATAAAGTAATTATTTTGATATGTTTAAGGCAAAATAAGTAAAGAAAAATAAAGTAAAACCCCTACGATCTCATATTTGCAATGGAAGTAGGGGGAACTCAGGATTTTTTTCAATAGAGTAGCATTTTTTTGCTCTGTGCAGTTTAAAGTCCAAGAAGCAATAACAACTTATTCGTAACGAGCTCACCTATTACCCAGATGATAATCTATAAATACTGTTTCCTACAAAAAAAAAAAAAGAGTTCTGGCGGGGGAGGGCGGTGCAAAAATTGTTGATTTCAGGCCTAGGGAAGAAAATGTACACAGTTAAATTATGATATCTTGCTGTACTAGAAAGAAATGATGATATAAAAAAACAACTGAGTCTTATCAAAGGAAACAAGAGTTAGTTTGCAGGCTAACAAAGAAGGGAGATTTTTTAATGCAATAGACCAAAACACATCAAATACATAAAAATCTAGAATTCATAAAGATACTCAAAGAGATTTTAGGCACCAGCTAGAACACTAACTCATTATTCTGAAAAGTGGTAAATAAAGTGAAAGGAGGGAGCATTGGTTTTGCTCTGTTTATACTGTTGGATAACCAATAGTTAATAAGAGAAAGTATTCTTTATAAAAAAAATCACAGGTAATAAATGCAAGAGGGATGACTGAATTTTTATATTACTGTTTTACAGTCTCTAATGAAATAATGGGTGTAGGCAGTGATCAATAGTGAATACCGAAAGCATTTGGTGAAATGCTGAAAGGGAAATTTGTAAAAGAGGAATAAATCTGATGTATTAGAGGTCTATTGGTGTCAAAATAAATTATCACAAATTTAGCCGTTTAAAACAACACAAATTTATTATCTCATAGTTCTGTAGATCAGAAGTCCAAGTACAGTGTGGCTTGTTTTTCTTACCTAGATGTCACACGGACAGAAACCGAGTTGTCAGCAGGCCTGCATTTCTTTCTGCAGGTTCTGGGGATATCTCTACTTCCAAGTTTCTTAGCTGAACTCAGTTCTATGTGGTTGTAGTACTGTGGTCCCATTTACTTGCTGGCTTTTGGCTATGGGTCATTCTCAGCTTCGAAGGCCACATATTCCTTAGCTCCTGATCCCTTCCTCCATCTTCATAGTCAACAACAGTTCTAGTTCTTCTCGTGTCTATCTCTGACTTCCTCTTCCGTCTCATGCCTCCTTCTACCTCTTCTCTCTGACAATAGCCTGAGAAACTTCTCGGCTTTTAAGGGCTCAGGTGATTAATTTGGGTTCACTCATATAATCCAATACAATCTCTTTATCGTTATCAGATCTGAAAAGTCCCTTCACAGCTGTACCAAAATTACTGTTTTACTGAATAACCGAGGCTAGGAAGTTGAGTGGGCATCTTTAGAATTCTGCCTACTGCGACTGACAATACTTGAATCTACTGATCAGTCCTAATCAAATCTAGTTGTAGTTTTGATTAAAAAAACAAAAGGGAAAATGAAAACAAGTGGAGACTGGGTTTCCAATTCTGCATGTAAGGACCTTGGAAATTGTCATGCCAATCTAACAACAAGAAAAAAGTGGAACAGACTGAGAAATCAACAACTCTTCTTGAGTTCATAAGAGAGAAGAGGGCACAGGGCAAACCACTGCCCCCAAGATTGGAGAGACAGACAGGCAAGGGCATTGTGGCTGACGAGCAGATTCACAGCACCAACGGCCTTGGGAACCAGCACCTGGGTAGGAAAGCCTGAACTATAATTGTCTGACTGCTAGAGGCTCAGTGTGGATAAGCCTGAGAATTAAAAACCCCAGGGGAAACCAGTCAACATGGGGAGCCCACAAAATTGTTAGATTTACCTTCAGGAGCTCAACCAGTTTCCCACAGTAGATATCAGAGAAAATCCTTTCCTGCTTTCAGCAGGGGGTAGGGGCAAAGGAACCATTTTGAAATACATACACCAGAGCACTCTATCCTTTCTAGCAAGGCCTGACATCAGGGGAAACTAGTTAATTAGAGCCCAACCTGCTGGGGTATTATCAGAGCCTAACTGACCTGGGAAAGGGAAATACCCAACTCTAGCCAGCTCTAGCCTACCACAAAGAAGAAGGGAAATACCAAATCCAGCCCACTCAAGCCATCCTGTCCCACCTAAGTGGGGAGAAAAAAAACTGAAAAACGCTTGTGAAGTTCACAGTCAGAGGTTTAGGCTCTAATCATAGGACTATAGAATGCTTCTTCTTCCACACCTTAAAGATCTGTTTACAGCAGTTCCTTTTACCCAGTACATCATGTTTGGCTTTCAAGGAAAAATTATAAGGCAAACCAAAAGGCAAAAAACCCCACAGTTTGAAGAGGCAGAGAAGGCATCAGAACCAGAGATGGCAGGAATGTTGGAATTATCAGCCAGTAAATTTAACACAACTATAATTAATATGCTAAGGGCTCTAATGGACAAAGAGACAGCATGTGAGAACAGTTGGGCTATGTGAGCAGAGAGATGGAAATTCTAAGGAAGAACCAAAATAAATGCTAGAGATAAAAAATGCTGTAAGAGAAATGAAGAATGTCTTTGATGGGTTCATTAGTAAATAGAACACATGTGAGGAAAAATCTCTGAGCTAGAAAATATACCAATAGAAACTTTGAAAACCAAAAGTTTTTCAGTCTGAAAAAAACAGAATACACTATCCATGGATTGTGGGACAACTACAAAGGATGTAACATACACATAATGGGAATACCAGAAAGAAAAGAGAGAGAAAGGAGCAGAAGATATATTTGAAAGAATAATGACCAAGAATTTCCCCCAATTAATGGCAGACACCAAACCGCATATCCAGGAAGCTTAGAGAATACCAAGCAGGATTAAAGCAAAAAACCCCTCCATATCTTCATTTTCAGAAAATCAAAGTAAAAATGTCAGTGGATTGCCAGGGGTTGGGGGAGGGGGAGGGATGAACAGGTGGAACACAGAGGATTTTTAGGGCAGCATAAATACTGTGTATGATACCATAATGATGGATGCGTGTCGTTATACGTTTGTCCAAACCCATAGAATGCACAACACCATGAGTGGACTGTAGTGTGAACTACGGACTTTGGGTGATTGTGACGTGTATGGCAGTTCATCAAGTGGAACCAATGTACCACTCTGATGGGAGATGTTGATAATGGGAGAGGCAATGTACGTATAGGGGCAGGGAGTTTATGAGAAATCTCCATGCCTTCCTCTCAATTTTGCTGTGAACTTACAGCTACTCTAAAAAAGTAAATTCACAATTTTAAGAAAATAACAAAGCTAGGTACTTCAAACCTTTCACCAAAATTTTAAAAAAATAAATAAATAAGTGGAGATGGGTGACATATGAAAGAAAATTGCCAAAATGTTCACTGTTGATGTGGGCACATGGGATTTTACTATATTATTATGAAGTTCTTTCTTCTTCTGTGTACGCGCTTCTCTAATGAAAAGAATAAATAAACAAACTACCACATTACAGTTTCCCAGAGTAGTGCCTCAATTGCACTTAAGAATGAATCCATAGATACTTCTCATTCATTCTTCAAGCTTCTTCTCTGTCCCTCAGACTCACGACATTTCAACTCTGCTTGGAGCAGTCTGCTTGGAGTTGGTGACGGCAGTTGGTGAAACCATTTCAACCTTGAGGGTGTGGGGAAGGAACCCATCTCCTAATATCTAAATGGCTGTTGCCGATTACATTCACTCTGTAAGTGAATCTGTAAACGAACAGGGTCAGTTGTGTCCCGTGGCATCCGTTGCTAGTGCTCTGGTTGGAGCTTGCTGGAGCACCTGGCCACCTCCCTGTGATTGGATTTGCTGTAGCTGAAAAGAAGCATATGTACTGAGTTATGCTACTTCCTGACCTGTTTCTGTTTTGCCAGAAGGATCTCATTTCTATTCCTATAGTGATTTTGACCCCTCCAAGCCTCGAAGTTTGGCCCTTACAGCAGTTTTAAAGAAATGTCATTTCTATTATAAATAGAACAATAGTTTTACCTTACCGTAAATAGAAAGTAACTATAGAAATAATCAAAATAAAAACTTAATAATGTTACTAAAATTTTTCTAAATTTCCTCATCCTCTGAGTTGAGAGACTGGCTCAGTTGCTGCTGCAAGATAAAACTCTTCTCCAATGATGAATTGGGGCAAAATAAATTTCTGCTGTATCTGCTACTTTGTGTTCTTTTCTAGAGCCTCGATAACATTCAATTACAATTATAAAAATATCACGTTTGCTTCTGTTGTAAAAGATGGTATTACTCAGTCTCACCCATGGTCACCTTGCTTCCTGAGGACCCACATTGATTAGACCTGAACATCACAAAGACCTAGGGAAACTCTAGCAACAATGCTTTTAACCTTCCTAAGACTCTGTATACTGCTCATATGATTTTCTGCGTCTGAGTGTCTTTTCTGTTCTTTTATCATAAAATGGACCTGTTGTCTCCATATGTTCTCGAGGGACTCAGTCATGAGGGTCTTGCAAATTAGCCTAACCCCAATTGATAAGTTCATAGACTAGCTGGTCCTTTGCTTCTAGCAACCTCATGGGTTACTACCTAGTCTAAAAGTAATCTCCAGTTGGGTGCGTTTCCTGATTACAGACTAATCAACTGTCAAACTTGGTAAAACATAGTCTAGAATTCCGGCTTCAGAGAGGCTATGTTGGTTAATTACATCTATCATAATTTGGGCCTGGCAGATACCCTGAGTGACATACCCAAAATACCCTGAAGCAAACGATTTAAGCTGAATGGTAAATGAAATAGAATGAAAGACAAGAGAAAGAATCTGAATTAGAAATATTTGGAGGCTACCATCAACAGAAAAACATTTGAAATCCATTGTTTAAAAAACTGGAGAGAGGAGCAAAACAGGAATTAGGCTTCTAGTGAAGGTTGTTTTATTTATTTCGTTTTTTTTTTTTTTTCACCACCAGGACCAAGGCAGACCTGCATGAACTTGAAGGTATGACTTGAATGATACAGGGAAAAAAGATTGGCACTTTTGGAGAAGGAGAGTATGTGTGACCCATTCAGAGTTAGGAACAGAGTAGAATGTTAGCCCATTTCAGGTGTAAATGAGAGCAAGCTATTTACATTTCATACATGTTAATATATGAAAATAATTGTTCATATATATATGAAAACATATTCATAGTGGAATATTGTTCAGCCATGAGAAAGAAGGAAATCCTGCCATTTGCAACGACATCCATTTGGGTGGATCTTGAGAGCATTATGCTAAATGAAATAAAAGTAGACAGAGAAAGACAAATACTGTACAATCTCGCTTATATGTGGAATCTGAAAAAGCCAAACTCATGGAAACGGAGAGTACAATGATAGTTACCAGAGGCTGGGGGTGGAGGAAATGAGGAGATGTTGGTTAAAGAATACAGACTTCCACTTAGAAGATGAATAAATTCTGGGGATCTAATGCACAGCATGGTGATTATAGTTAACAATACTGTACTATATACTTGAAAGTTGCTTAGAGACTAGATCTTAAATGTTCTCATCACAAAAAGAGAAATAGTACTTACGTGATGGGATGGAGGTGTTAGCTAAGACTACAGCAGTTATCATACTGCAATATAAAAGTGTAGCAAATCAACAGGTTGTACACCTTAAACTTACACAAGGTTACATATCAATTATATCTCAATAATGCTGAGGAAAAAAGAGAGTGTGCTGTCTCAAAAGGAGCATTAGACTTTCCATTAAAGTAGCTACTAATCATGAAAGTTAATGGTATTTGAAATTTGTTTTTTTAAAAAAACTTATATAGCATACTATGACCTTGTATCATGAAACTGATTTGCTAATACAATATCCATACAATTAAAAATATAACCTAAGGCTATAATTTGTTTCTTCTCTGAACTGATTCTGAATGACTGGTTCTCAAGAGGTCAAGGAAGTACAAGTCATCAGATTAGCTCCATTCAGATGGGGGCACAGAAGGGCCCAGACAGGTGAGAGGATGCATGTGACAGTCTTTTATAAGGCTCATCACTTTGACTTGTGCAGAAGAAAAAGACACCATCTGTGCTGTCATCCTTGTTAACCTTCTGCTTTGAATAGGAAAGAGATAAAGACTGAGAATAGGTGAATGAATACAAAGCAATATTTGCATCAGGGCATTGAAAATCAAACTAAGGGCGAGTAACTGTGCCTCTGTCTGTCACATTTATTCACATGTTTTTATAGATAGCTTTATGACTGAGAAATTGTTTTGTAGGAAAATAGTATGTATCAACTTTGATTTAAATCTGAAACTAGTCTACCTTGAAACATTAAAGTTACATTTTGATGTTAGTGAACTATTTATTAAGTAATGTTTAACTATAGTTCTTATTTTTAATCTCTGAGTAATTTTTAATAACCAATCATGAAGAGAGGAGGTAATTTTGATTTTTACATGTCGCTTAGCAAAAAAGAAAGGAGGAAAATTTAATGTTAATTAAACCATACATATTTTCCTTTTCTTTTTTTTTTTTTGAATATCAGCCGTGAGCTAACATCTGCTGCCAATCCTCCTCTTTTTGCTGAGGAAGACTGGCCCTGAGCTAACATCCCTTCCCATCTTCCTCTACTTTATATGTGGGACGCCTACCACACCATGGCTTGCCAAGTGGTGCCATGTCTGCACCTGGGATCCGAACTGGCGAACCCTGGGCCGCTGAAGCGGAATGTGTGAACTCAACTTCTGCGCCTCCAGGCTGGCCTCCCCATACATATTTTCTTGGTTTGACTAAAATTGTGAGAGAATAATATTGTCTTTTGTAACTTGTAGTCTTCTGGTTCTGTACTATTTGATTGATTTAATTTCTCAGGCCCTTAAGGCATTCATTTCTTTCCTCCTATCATATCCTGCTCTAGAGAAGAGGACTAATACTACTCAGATCCTTGAAGGTCTGTGTAAATATACATTGCCAGGCATGGTAGTTTCTCTTTCTCTGAGTGCCTAAGACTGATGTCAAGCCATGTGTTTGACCAATCTGTATTTCCTTGTGATTCCTGTATCTTGTGGTGAACTAGGTGTCTATTTGTATTGTTTAACTTATAGAGCTACCCAATTTCTACTTAGATAGAAGTATGCACCATCTCTAGTACGTACCATGTTCTTATTAAATGAGATTTTATTATCCATAGAATAAAATTTAAACTTGCTGGTATAGCATGCAAGGTCCTTTACAATTTGAGTTAAACTAGTGACTAGAGCCTCATCTCCTTTGATTCCATCTCATCCCCCATGTGTCACCTGAAACTATAGCTTGCAGTTCCTTATACACTAGTCCCTTGGTCTAGAAGGTACTCATATCACCTCTCTTTTCTTCCCAGGCTAATATTCAATACCCAGCCCAGCTCAGCCCACTTGCCCTCCATCTGAATTCTCCCATAATTTCCATACTAATGACTCCTCCAGCATCCTCATTTTGTTAGAGCTTACCCTCAAGTAATTTCTTCAGCAAAGGAGAATGGAAGGCAAACTTCTTAACTCTGTGAACATTGAAGATCTCTATGTTGTGTTCATATTTTATTGAGATCAAAAGGAGATTTTGATAATTGTGAAGAAACCCTATTATAGAGGAGGTAGTTTTTTTCAAATTTATTCATAGATTTAGTGGAGTTCCAATTAAATTCTAAAATTTACAGAGAAGAATAAGGGATAACACGTATATTCTTTTCTAATATATGTATATCCCAAAGCTGATACTATTGTTTTTAATTGTAATGTATCATAAAATAATTTATTATAAAGAGAAGAACACAATTCTTTATTAAGGTATTTGCTCATATGTTTGCCTCTCCATTCTAGACCCTAAAAGACTTGTTGACAAAAACTGTGTGCTATGATTTTTTTCTAAACAAAGAGCATCACTATAAACAAATGACTCAAGGAATAGACTACAAAAAATAAGAATTAATATTATTTTTGACATGCTAATTCAATATCTTCTCATGGTCATAGTTTTTAAGTTCAGATAAACAGCAGAGTGGAGAAACATGTTCTAAGAGCCAAATTCTTAAGTTGTGAGTCACGTCTGAAAATTTAGAAAATTCGGTGGTAGCTTGATCTCAGATTCTAAGCATGATCTTTTACTCTTTGGAGATGATAGCAATATCATTTTTAAATAACTACTATTTGTTCATTTTCTGATACCTTGACAAAAGGCATCTCTTTTATAGATATTTTAAAGAAAGTGATTAAAAATATATTACCTAGCCTTTAAGAAAGACAGAATATAATCCTGAATCTTGAGAGTTCCACATAGTAAGAGGGAGTGGGTCCTGACATTAGATCACATATAAGAATTTAAAAAACCAGGGAGATATGCCCATAGAGGAACCAAGGTTCAGATGGGGAGAACAAGACAGTGTTGAGATTTAGCTATTTGAAGTTTTCTATTAGGAGACTATATAGATATGTGGCATCCAGAGTCATGGAGACGATTATCTCACTATTTAGTTTACATAAATGTCTGTTATGCTTGTTATATGAACCAAGCAGCCAAGACAAGAAACTCTGTTAAGTCAGAAAGGTCAAGGTCAGAAGTTGAGTAGTTTGCCCAAGGGCAGCAAAGAACCAGCTGCTGAGAAAGCGTTCAAGGGCAGTGGTGGGGAGTTCAATCTTCAAACGCAGCACTTACACGACTATCCAAGCCAGGGAGCATAGGAACACAGGTGGATAAATTATTTGTAACTTCTTGATTTTGCTTCTGCTCTTTAATGTTACTTTATGAGGAGTTAGGAATGGACTTGGAATGTAATTAAACATTTTTCTTCTCATGAATTTGGACATGACCTAAGGCAAAATTAGTGAATTTGGTTATCTGCATATTTTGTATACTTACCTTCTTGTCATAGTCTTGGCTATAATTTTCACTTTTTTCCAAATCTTGTTTCTAGTTCTCTCAATGCACTTAACTCTGAGAAAAGTTCTATCAAAAATTATTGATATGTGTCCAAACTTCCATTTCTATGTTTTTCAACCTTAAATTTCATTCAGAGGTGTCGTGGAGGTTAAATCAAATTTAGAACCCCAAATGATTGCCATAATAGAAAGGTAGAAGTAGAAACTAATGAAGAGTGCTCCATTCATTCAAAATGTTTACTTCAATTCTCAGTAAAATAAAATATAAAAATGAGGTTCCCCCAGATATTTATAGAGCATTTAATGTGCACACAGAGGCATTACTCAACATAATTCATTTAGAACAGTATTCTAATAGTATGAAACAAATCCATTATACAAACATGAATAGTAAGGCACATTAAAGTTTAATTAATCTGAATTGGCTATTGTATCCTATTTTCTACGTATATCATTAGAATGTTCAACATGAGAAACTCAGAAAATTATTGAACATGTTCACATATATTAAATTGGGATTAAAAAAACCCCTCAGCTTCTATCATTGTCAACAAAATGTTTTTTGCTATATTATGTTACCATTCAATAAATTATTGATCAGAATCTCACTTATATAACTGAAATCCAAAAGCCCAGAAAGAAGAATATGCTGAGAAAAACATTCAAAAGTTTCTGTTTGTATTTTATCTTTTCTGGTTTGGAATTCAGATATCTAATGAAAACAAAATTTTTTGATATTATTAACTATTGAGCGTGATCTATTTAATGCACTATTTATGTTTTATTCACCAACGGCTAAAAGACAATCAAAAGAAACATTAGGCACCATAGAAAGCTTGGGAGGATTCAGCTTCCTCCTCTTGGGAGGCAAGGTGAGCTCCTCAGCAGCCTCTTATCACCTTCAATATAAAGTCTGAGTCTTAACAATTATGGTCTTTTGCTTCAACTTCTTTGTTCTGTATCTTAGCGTTGAAAATGCAAATGACTAGTCCAAATAGAACCAAGTTCCTAGCCTACCTGGAGTGCAAGACTCATTATGGAGTAAAGAGGGAGTACAGAATGAGAAATAAGGTGAGACAGATGGAGCAGGACCAGATTGAACAGAGCCTTGAATTTCAGTATGTCTTCCAGCAACGTACAGGAACAGAGGACTATTAGTTGTAGTAGAGAGTAGCGTGAAAAGCAGTGATTCACGCAGGTTAACCTGGTAACGGCGTCTAAAGCAACACGAGGAGGGTACAAAATAAACTCCCTTTCCTTGACTGTCCTTTCCATTTGATAAGCTTATATCAAGTCACACTTCTATGACTGCATTTTCCCCTGTCCTGCCACCTGTTAAAGAAAATTCTCTTTGTAGCCTGTTATTGAAAAGGAAATTGTAGATAAATTTTGAGATTGAGAAGGTAACACTGAGTGGGCCTTTGTAGTCGGAGACTCAGAATCTTCTGCCATCAACATATCTGGCCTTAAGCAATTAGCTTGGCGATCACACACAGAAGGAAAGCTTTAGAAGGATCAAGGCTACCAAATGATTTAACTAGGGTTTTAAAATACTTATTTCTTTGTCATCTTTTAGATATTGCTAAATATAAATTTTCTGTTGATCGATTTGCCAAACTAGTCTAAACAAATCACTTACTAATGTAGATAGACTTGGAGCCGCATACTCACCAGGAAAATCTGAAATAGACTTCAGGAAAAAGAGCATTTGCCATCAACTCTGCATATAGAGGGACCAAAAAAACTCAGTTTATTACTACTTCATCAAAAAGGCAGGGCATTTCAACAACATCACAAAGTTAAAAGACAAGTGACAGTTTAGGAGAAAAATGTTCTCAATTCTAAGGAAATATATTAATATTTATTTATATTAATACTTAATAATATTAGTATTGCCCACAAGCCATTAAAAAACACACTCTAATATTTAAGTGTTCAAATAATATTAAGAGCTGTTTTACAGAAAAGGAAATACCAACTAGCTAACAAAATATGAAAATAAATTTCACCTCACAAGTAAACAGTGTATGGCAAATTAATACAGTGATATTTTTTGTCCTCAACAACAGGAGAGTAGTTAGATGGATGATAATATGCACATTGCTGAATTTTAGAGTGAATGGGTGCTCATATTCAGTATAGGTTCTCATTATATCTACTATATTTTGAAGCATAACTTCTTAGTTGCATAACAAAGAATTCTAATTTGGGGAATCTAACCTACAGAATTATCACAAAAATGTTCCCTGCAGTGTTTTGTAATAGTGAAAACCTCTAACAACAGAAATGTGATGCAGCAGTTACAAGTGTAAGATGGATCCATACAATTGCCACGGAAAATCTCTACCCTGAGTGAAAGACTGATGGCAAAATACATACAATGTAATTTTGCTTCCATTCTCAAAAACTCAAATCAAAAACTATTAAGTGTATGTATACATATATATACATATAATTATGTGTGTATGCATGTATATATACACCCACATACATGCACGATATGTACACATGCATCTAATGAACATAGAGTTCTAGAATAAATATACTAAAATGATAACAGTAAATAATAGTCACTAGCATCAAGGAGTGTGGTGTGGAGGTAATAGTAAGGGGTACTTTTGCTTGGCCTGTATTGTTTGAAATTTTCACAAAAATCGTTGATGTGTCACTTGTAAAATTAATAAAGTAATATGCTTATTGAACAACATGATCTTGAAAGTATCTGAATCTTCCAGATTGAATACTCCATGAATTCAAATATATTTCAATGTAATTTTAGCCATTTATAAGCTTTGAAAATTGTAAATATTGGATCGGATATGAGTAAATTGTTGTTTTTCTGCAACTCTTAGAGCAAGAGTTATTGAGGAAGAACGGTATTCTCTGTAGCCAAGAATTAATACATAAAGTGTTATATTTTAAGTATTGCATCGTGAGCTATCTAAAATAGTCAAATTTATAGAAGAAGAGAACACAAAAGAGGTTGCCGGGGGTAGGGGTTGGGGAAATGGAGAGTTGTCACTCAAAGAGTATAAAGTTTCCATTATCCTAGATGAGGAACATAGTGCAGAATAGTGCCTATAGTTGAGAACACGGCATTGTGCATTTCAAAACTTGTAAGGGATAGGTCTCATGTCAAATGTTCTTACCTCCCTCACCCCCAACGGAAACTCTAGGAGGTGCTGGATGTATCTGTTACCTTGATTATGGTGATAGTATCATGGGAATTTACATATGACCAAACTCATCAAATTGTACACATTAAATGTGTAGAGTTCTCTGTATATGAATTATACTTTAATAAAGCTGTTAAAAATAAATTTAAATACTTTTTGAATATAAAATCTGCTTTCATTAATATTCTTTGCCTTTCTTTCCTAACTTTTGCTTTGAGTTCTTAAGTGTAGTCCTAGAGACGGATGTTGTAAGTCTATCTCAATGAACGAACTGTGATGAATGGCCTTTACCATCAGCTGGACTGCATCAGTGCCTGCATCTGCTGTGGTATGCAAATGCTTTGAGAGGACTTCAAGTTCGGGCGACTATTTTCCTTTCTTTTTTCTTGACTTAGAGCGCATATCTGTGGAACATCTATTCTATTTCATACCAGTTCTCTTCTTCCATGAAGTCTGTATGTGTAAATTTTGTCACTGGTTTTAAAGTCTTTGTCTGATGTATGATGATGAATGCATTCCAGTCTAGATCTGCCCGTTGCCAATCATGTGACATTGGGAAAATGACTTTACCTCTCTGAACATGAGCTTTCCCAACTGCAAAAACAGGGCTCTTCACCTCTCTTATACAAATTTTGTGTGGATCATATAAGACATTTAAAGCATCTAGCAATGTGCCTTATTGATTTTATTAATTCAATCAATAAATGATTCACTTTTCATGCCACTTTTTTCTTATTACTTAGATTTTCTGTCAAATTTTCCATATGTCTTAATTTTTAATTGAAAAAGTCTTGCATTTTTATAAATATTTCCATCCAATTGGAGAACTTTTTTCCATCCATGTTACAGATTAACAATATGTAGTATATCATACATGCTCTTTGGTTTCTCAAAGCTCTGTTGTCCTGGCTACCTCTTTGTCATCAAAGACAATTTGGGCTGGGCTGTTTCCATAAATGTAGCCAGCAGGATGTAAAGACTGATTTTTAAACATTTGAGTTTTTATAATAAAATATACTAATGCAGTATAATTACAGATTCGTGAACCATCCTGAAATACACATATGTATATATGTTTTCTCTGGTTTATGTCATTTGCTTTTTAGTCTTTTCTCTTAAAATCTAAGAAGCCAATTCAAAAAAACTAATTCACAAGAATATCTGAAATTTCCACATAAGTCAGAAAAATGCAAATGTTATTTCTCATAATATTACTTTTCTAAAATTATACACACTGCATAATCAACAGTTCATTTAGCAGCCTAGCTAATAATTTATAATAATAGCTGTGTGCTGTGTTTGAATAAGCTTATTACATTTGTACTTCCCATACTTTTGCAACTTCCAATTTTAAACCACCTAACATTTTATCATGAGCTTTTCCCCTTTTATTGGATAATACAATTTCTTTTTATTCCCAGTGGAAGTGAAAAAAATGGAAACAGATATACTTGCTTCTCTCTTTTTTGTAGTTATTTCATTTTCTTTCTAAACACATGCGCTCAGCAGAAGTTTCCTGTCTAGGAATGCCAAGTGCTGGCTACCATCCACCTTTCTCCTTTACGTCCTGACACTCTCCAGTCCAAATTCCATCATTAAACTGCAAAAAAACTGTCAAATCTGTCCCTAGTGACAGCACATTTCCTTCCTTTCTGTTTTCTCTCTGTGACTATAGTATTTGTGTTGAATGGAATTTAATGCATGAGGCCCAAATGACAACATTAAGTCCCTATGCATGTGTCCTTGCTTGATGCATAGGCACAGTCAGCACAAAGGACTGTGGAAAGATTCAGAATATAATTTTTTCTTCACTAGTATTGTCATTAAGCTCAATATATACAATGGCAAGGCAATATTTCAGCCAAGATTGGAGGAACTGCATTATCAGCCATTCTTTTAGAATGGAATGGCACTAAGTTCCATCCAGTGAAATAATTTCTCCAACAAATCTCTTCCAGTCAGAGGATATTTCGAAGCATCACATTTATGTGGAAACTTATCATGAGTACCATGTGTGTTTTTTGTTGGTTGGTTTTCCAAACCACTGGAGGGGCTGATAAGCAAAACAGCCATAGTATAAACTCATGATTAACTTCTTCTCTGCGAGGCAATTTAAAGTCATTACTCAGGCTCATGCCATCCTCATCCTGCTCCTGCTCCTGCTCTGACTTCTTGTTTTGCTCTGGACAGGAGAGATGTTTGCTGCATTTTCCTGGGGTCCTCCCACAACTCATAAAATAGGGGCTGATAATAATCTTTAGCCATGTTCTAGGAGTAGCAATAATAATAATTGGAATAATATCTAAGATTAAGTGTTTATTGTGGTTCACACGCTGTTCTATGTGTGTATATTAATCCATTTAATCCTCAGAATAGCCCTAGGAAGTGAGCATCTTACTACCTTTCTGCAGACAAGGAAACCAGGACATAGTTTATTAGTTTGCCCAAGGGCATAGAGATAATAAACACTACCGTTGAGATCCTAATGGAAGCGTTGTGGCTTCAAAGTCCAGTTCTTAACCACTATGCTATACTGAAAAATGGGGAAACATTTTTTTCTGCCAATGATTCTACCAATTTGTTCTCTCTTCTCAGTAGTAGGCTCTTTCTCTGCTCCTGTTTGCATGCAATCAGAGCTCCCAAGTCAAAGCTTAGTTTTTGTCTACCAGGAGTAGCCATCAGTAAAGTTGCAAGCAACAGAAACTAACTCTTGCAGAAAAGCATTTTACTGAAAAGATATTGCATAGTTCACGGGATTGACAAAAATGTTTTAAGAACTAAATTTTTAAAAAATATACGAAAGACTTAAGAACAAGCACATGGTTCCCTACCTCACTAATGTCAAGCTTTGTTCTGTGACTTGCTTTGGACAATGAAATGTAAATGGAATGTTTTACATCACTTCTGAGAAGAAGCTTTAAGAGGGTCTTCCATCTCCCGTTTCTCTCTCACCCAAACTCAGCATTTCTGATGTAGGGATTAAGATTTATGAGTAGGGACTCAGTTATGAGTCCCAAGAAATAAATGCTTATTGTTTTTAACCCCTGAGGTTTTGGTTTGTTTATTAAGCACCATAATCTAGCTTAAACTGTCTCATTTAAAGGGCACTCAGAAGCAAACAGAACCATATCCAAAATGAGGTGACAGTGTCAGTTCAGTGAGGATACTGTTTCTTCCTCCAAGGAAAGATGAGTTTGACAGCTGGTACTGCCGCCACCATTGCAACTCAACACTGAATCCCAGTCCTGGGACCACTGCCATCGTTGTCCCAGAAACAGGATTTGCTGTTGCCACAACCACTGCAGTCATGGATTTTATGCAGTTTGTGTTCCTTCGTTCCTGATTCAGTGTCTGGGAGAGAGACATCTGATTATTGGGGGCAGGGCTCGTACTTAAGCCTCAGTCACATGGGTATCTAAGAAAGCAAATATCTGGCTTTTCAGGTTTTGTGGCAGGAGAAAGGCTCTTGTCACCAACACTCATACAGAGAAATTGCTCAGATAACAAAGGGGGATTTGATCACATCACATGATCCTGTAAGACGTGAAATGTCCCAGTTAAGGCAGGTTAAATTCTCTCTCTCTCTCTGTGTATGTATGTCTCTATGTCTCTCTGTGTCTCCTTTTTCTTTCTCTGTCTCTCTCTAAACCTAACTCTATCTCTTTAATTACACGGAGTTTTAATAACACTACGATTTTCCATGAACATGAGTGAATTATAACTGAAGAGACACAGTAGGAAGACCAAAATTCAGCCCCTCCTGAAGGTTACATTGTTCAGTTCAGATTTACCATTAACACATATCTTAATTTGAAACATTATCTATTTCTCACTTTATTCAGAATGTATATGAAGGAAAGAGTAATGATAATTAGCACACCTCAAACGCTATACACTTATTGTTTGAACAATGAACTCAACGGGTTCTGGCTTTTAACTCAGGAAAGACTATATAGAGGCAGCCCTCTTTATAGTTGCTGTTCATACAGTGTGCATGGCCCTGCAGTGCAGAAATTGCATTTTCTCTGTTTCTCATATATGTTTATTTTTATCGAAGAAAGATTCATATAAATAAAATTTACAAAAGACATATATATAAAACATAATGCCAATGTCTTAACCGAAAGATATTTCTCCCTAAGCATGAGTGTGTTCTCTCTCATCACAGTTCCTTATGGAATAACTGGTGGTCAAAGATTGATGTGACTGACCTCATTGGTTGGGTAGCACAACTCCCATTTGCAAGCAAGTTCTCTCTTGCTAATTCCAACTATAGTGGCTTTCTTACCTTCTCTTGAGTTAAAGAAGGCCATGTGTCCCAGGTGTAATCAATAATTATCAAAGTCTGGGGGGTCACAGGATTCTGAGACAGCTTTTGCTTTATTGGTAAAGGACCTCACAATCTAGCTGGTATTACTCCTTTCCTTTTATTATTGCCTTTAGGGCACATGTGGCGCTGTGGCCACCATTTTGTAAACTTGAAGGACAGAATAAAGAAGAAAAAATAACATGCTAAGGAGAGTAAGGCAGTAATAAAGAAAAATCCCAGTTCCTTGAATACAATATTTAACAACTGGGTAAATACCCTCTACTTTTATGATGCCTGTTAATTTAATAATGAATGTCTTTATATTTCAAGCCATTATTAGTCAGATATTTTGTTAACTGAAACCAAACGTATTCCCCTCTGATACACATGGTAAACATGTAATCATATGAAAGATAATAAAATGTTTATTTGTTATTTTTTTGAAGGGATATTTGACATAAACTTTGGGAAACCCAGTGAAATAATCCTACCATACAAAATTGAGGATATTTCTTTAGAGACAAAATTGCTCCCTATAGCTTTATTTCCAGTGTATTTTTTCAGTAGACAGTATTTAATGTACTGTGGCTTTTGTCTAAGTAAGCTTATTTTCATAATTTTACACTGGTCACTAATTGCACGCAAAAATTCACATTTTTAATTAAATTGTTTGCCTTTTTCTAGTAGACGTTGTATCTTTTATCTTCAAGGGTTGATATTCATTAGTCTCTTGATTATAATGGCATCCTGGAGTTACTGCTTTGAGGAATGAAGTCTGATTTTGTGACTAATTAGCTGTTGATTTTATGCAAGTTGTTTAACTAGAGCTTTATGAATCTACGTCTTAAATTATACCTTGGATATTTGATGTCTTAAGTATACGCTAGCGCTTCTCTAGCATTGCAGTATCCTGGGCTTCCCTAAAAATACAAGCATCCTATTTTGATAAATAGTTTACAAGTTTTTAAATTTCTCATTGATTTTTAAACCCATGCCTCTGTGATTTTTCTCTTTAGAAACAAGAAAAATATTTAAAAGAGTATCTACTAAAGGGAAAACTTTTTTAAAATTGCGATGAATATTTAAAAAATTTATTTAGTTAAAATTACGTATGGAAGTCAGTTTGAGCGACAGTAAAGACATATCACAGAATTTATGCAAAATGTAAGTTTTTCCTTCTACTACCCTCAATATATCCTCAAAAGACTTAAGCATGCAGACATTTAATTAACTTTAGTATTTATTTTCCTCTTAGAAAAGAGGGAACTCTGTAATGCATTTTTTCAGAGAATATGATCTGCAATAAATGGCATTTAAAACATAAGGTTGCTCGTAACAGAGTTATAAATGATGACATTATTTAGGCTATTCAGTGCAAAGCATGACTCATGTACATCTGAGATGTTAAGAGAGGACTAATGAGCTGTTTATGAAATTGATATCTAAATCTTAGTGAGGTTAAAAAATGCATTTCTATTTCTGTCTTGAATGTTGACATTTTGGTCAAGGTAGAATTTGCTGGGTATTTAGAATTTGAGCTGGCTTTAATTGCTTGGTGGTGAAATAAATAGCTACTCTTTCCTTTCTTAATGTTTATACATATTCAGTACTAAATTATTTAAATTCAATTTTAATGCTTGATAATTTAAGCAGACAAATTAGGCTATTCAGAATTAAATCTGATTACATGATCATTGAAAGGTAATATCATATGCAGCTTGGTACAACCCATTAAATAATTCTTTATAAAGAAACTGAAACTTTAATTACATGAGTATATCATCTCATGTTATTATCTAAATTGTTATATCCTCCTTCACATACAATTCTAATTTAGTTTCAATCTCATTTAATGTTTCCCACATTCATTCTTTAATGTTTCTCCATTTTAAATTTGGTCCTTTGTCATATATTAGTATTAATGTTATATAGGTGCATATTTATTTTTACCTACTTGTTCACCCAAAATATTTAATATTACCATAATGCTCTTTCACAAGGTAATTGAATAGTAATCAGAGAGCAGAGAAATCATTTGGAACTGCAGTAAAGATTGACTTCATTTTTGATGTTTGGTTCCTGATAGCTTTCAAGCCACACCACTTCCCTCCAGCTTCTGCCCCGCGTTTGGACAAGCTGATAAAATAAGCCTAGGCGCTCTCTCTTTTTGTGCTAGTACAAAGTTCAAAGCATGCAGTCCCTGGCCCATGTTAAGAACCCTCACCCCAGCCCCACTTCCCAACCACCACACAGCAGGGACAGTCTCCTTTTGGACCACCTTGGGAAGTTCTCCTGCTCACCCAACAAAGCCTCATTATTGTAAGTAATAAACTTTTCCATACCCTCTTGCTGTGTGTGTGGCATCACTAGTCTCAGTAACGGAACCAAATGCTGAGTGCGTGTCCATCCCATCTCTGTGAGTTGGTTACAGCTGTGGCACTGTAAGCAGTTTGTCTAGGCAATGACCTCCACATGTGATAAATTTTGCCATTACCTGTGTCTCAATTCTAGTAAAAGCCATGACTGATGCTAGCAGGAGCACAACTCTGACCCTGCTACTGCTGGCTATGTGTCAAACCAGATATAGCACCCCGTTCTATTGAGTACTCAGAGGGAAAACTGACATTCTTGGAACACGTGGGCCCATTGCGTGGTCACTTATGTGGAGGAAGATAGTCACCATGTGGCATGCTAAGGTCACATTTCTAAAGGCAGATGGCTTGCTAGGACCCTATAAAATGCTTCTGTGGTTGCTACTGGAAATGTCTCTGCGGCCACAGAAAAGATCCTCACTCTTGGGGTTTTAAGGAAAAATATCCATGGCACCCCTGTGGCATAAGCACAGGGTTAGTTCAAACTTGACTTGGACTCAGGGTTCCTAAGACCTTTAAAGCAATCACTAACTCTGAAGATATTGGTTTAAGGCTCTCTGGAGGAGGAAACTTACACTTACGTGGATCCAGTCACCACAATGAAGGAGGAAGAGAAGAGGGAGGAGGAGGAGGAGGAAGAGGAGGAGGAGGAGGAAGAGAGGAAGTAGTAGTTATTGCTTGGATACAGAGGAAAGAAACAGAAAACCAAAACAGAGGTCCAAATTTTGACCCATTTGGAAATCCAAAATTTATTAAAATAATTTATACAAAAAAAATATAATCCTTTTATGCCTCTACCACATAGGTTCTGAATTAACTTTAACATCTGCTTAAATGCACCAACTGGCAAACTTTAATAGCTTTAATTGATACTAGGGCTCAAGTTACAATTATATCTGGGATTCCAGTAAATTTAAATAAAGTACCCCTATTCTCTTGGGGAGTTAACAAATATAAAAGTCTTACCTGAACCATTATTTTGTCTAAAATTCCCTATGGTAATAGCACCCATTACCCTAAAATATGCCATAGTGGGGATGGCCATTCTGACCCAATTAATAATACATTTAAATTATTAAGTCTTTGGCACTTAACAACTGGCTTGACAAAATGGGATCTGGGATCTGCCGTAGAGCTCCCCCTGCCCCTCCAATTAAAATAATTAATATGATCCAATATAAGTTAAAACACGATGGCAAGGATTGAAACCCGCTATACAAAACCTGTTTTGATAGGGGTGGCTTTCCCCACCATTTTTCCATTTAACAGCATTATTTGGCCTGATCTTAAACTTGGAATGAATGAATGGAGACTCATTGTGGATTACAGCAACCTTTATACTGTGATTCCACCCATTAAGGCACTCATATCCGATATTATTGAAATTACTGGCTTCATCCAATCAGAAGCTAGTAAACACTTTACCATCATAGATTTGGCTAATATATTCTGTTTGGTGCCTACTTCAACAACCTCTTGGCTGCAGTTTGCCCTTAAGTTAAGAAAAACACAATGCAATTTTACTTGACTACCCATGGAGTACCTCAACCGTCCTGCCATCTCACACAACCTTTACAGAAAAGGTTTTAACCCCATTCAACTTTCTCCAGGAGCACAGTTATGACATCACATCAATGACGTCATTCTCCAAGGAGATTCATTTGACAAGTTCATTTAGGACATATAAAAACTCACAAAGGAGCTTTGTCAAAAGGGGATGGGCCATTGACTCAACCACAGTACAAGGCCATCTTGATTAAATTCCTAAAACATTATTTGATCAGTCAAGGTTTGTTCTGTCACTGACACTGTCAAGAAGCAGCTATTGATCTACTCAGCACCAGCAATGGTCACACGAGCCAAACATCTTTTAGGCCTTTTTGTGCTCTGAAGGCAACAACCTCTCAATTTATGAATTTTACTTAAATCCAATTATGCTGCTATTTGCAAATCAGCCCCCTTCGAATGGGGTACCTTACTACAGAGGGCTCTGGAATCTATCCAAGCTGCAGTACGATAGGCATTCCTCTTAAAGTCCTCCAGACGCTACACATCACTACACATCATTAGAGCATCAATTGCCGGCTGCATACTGGGCTCAGATAGGATCTAAGCCTATGATCCTCCAGACTCAGCCGCTCGTTATGTCTTGGGTGATGAAAGCAGCACCAAGATCTCCTTGCTAAAATGAAAAACGTACCTACAAGACAGAGCTAAATCTGGGTTCTCTGACATCCCAGCTGCAGGGGGAATGGCTTCCCCTGTCTTCAGTCCATTGTCAGATGCATGGTGCTATAGGAGGCCACTCTCACTCCCACCCTTATATGTGGAGAGCCTCTTGGGATTAATTGAATGAATAGCAAAAGCAGTTTTTATACTTTACGTTTGGCAGCAATAGCCTCACATATGACAGAGCTTGCTGGAGAGCTGCTGCTTCTTGTACCTTAACCAGAACATCTCTCATCAGCAATAGGACCCAAGAGTTAGCACAATTGGCTGAACTTCAGACAGTGAACTTAACACTAGATTGGCCCCACCTGTATGTTTTTATAGTCTCTTTGGCCATTGTCAATGGTCTGGTTAACTGGTCCAGCCAATGGCAGCAACAATTCCTTATCTAATATTCCTGCCTTTTGGATAAAAAGTTCTTGGAAACTCTTGCCTCACAGATACTAAAAGTATAATTCAAGGTCATGCATGTCTCTACTCATAGTAAAATCACTATACAAGGTCTCATCAATATACTCAACCCCTCCTGAATTCTAGACGTTATTGGCAGTGGCAAGGGCACTCATTTACTTCTCAAAATACACACTGTTGGGCTCTTAAACAACACATGCAATGGGACGTTTCCCTACTTGTCAGCATTGGGCTACAGCAACACAATGCCTTACTTAAGTTCAAATTCAATTAAATGAAATCTGGCGCATTTTAGTCATCAAACATTGAGATGATTTATAATAAAGAGCCTAACTTCACTTTTGATGCTTGATGGCTAATAGCTTTCAAGCCCCACCAATCCGCCTTCACCCTCTGCCCCACATCTGGGCAATCCTATAAGAAAGCCTGGGTGCTCCCTCCTTTGGCACAAGTGGGAAGTTTAAACCATGCAAGCTACACCAGGTTTGTGGGAAACCTTGCTCCAGCCCCATCTCCAATTACCATAAAAGATGAGTTGGTCTCCTTTTCCCACCCTCTGATATTATTTTTGAGCTGGATTTGGATGCCCCTCTGCTTTACCTCTGAAGACTTATTCTGTTGTTAATAATGTTTTTACATCCTATTGGTGTGTATGTGACATCTGATGACATCTTGACATCTGAACCAAATTTTGATTAAGGTGATCTATCCTGCTTTTATGGAGTGGCTACAATAGAAACTTTGTGCATCAAATGTCATTCTTTCTATTTGAGTGTGCAGAAAAAAAAAATCAGTTTCCTCAAAAATATCTAAGGCAGAAACCCCCATGGTTATCCGATCATCATAACAATGACAAAGATTTGCACACTCCTGAAACACTAATTGTTGTTATAGATGAGTATTTTTACCCAAGGGAATAAAATAAGATGTTTAACAGCAGCAACAACAACAATAAAAGAGTATTATCGTTCTTGTGCTGAGCCACAAAAAAACATGCTTGGAAGCGAGGAAACAGTTTGCTGGTGTCTTGTTCTACATTACTAAAGAGGTTGGTTTTTATTTTCTTGCTCACATTGGTTCTAAATACATTATAAAGAAGTTTGGAAGCATTCACTTTTTCTTTCCAATTATTGTAATGAGTACAAATATGATACTTGCACAATAGTCACTTCTATTAATAAATTTCTGACCCATCAAAATAAGCATATCATTTGCATGTCTATCTTTAGTATCATTTCCATCCATCAGTTAATCACTAATCAACCAGTACCCATGGGAGCTTCGTAGGAAAAAAGAAGAGATAAAAGAGTCAAATGAAACCTGTTTTTAACAGTGGAGAAAATACGATGAAGCCTGTAAGGTTAAAAACATGTTTTAGCAGTAACTAGAATGTTTTGATTCACAGATCAGGGTAAGAATAATGCCCCACCTCCACCCAAGGAGTCTCAAAGTGCAGCCATCAGTACCATTCTCCAGTTATATATCTCTTCGCCTAATATGTCCAGGAATGTGTGGGTGCTTAAGAGAGTCCCAAAGGTTAGTCCTGCTGTTTTTTTGCCTCACCATGAGGCAAAAAGAGACTGAGGTGAACTTAGAGAATTCATCAGTTTTTCCTAAAAGTAGCTTGTTCTTGAATGAGCCCCTTCTTCAAAGAGTCATTGAACTTCTTGTACTGCAGCCAAGATCTAGATAGCCGAAACCCGTGGACTTAAGAAATTTTGCGTGCTGCAGCACTGTTGGTCACGCTCTTACATTGCTGCATCAGTTGGAGCTATAACCCTGTATGCAAGACAAAGTCCTCGGCAGGCTTCCAGTTCAGACCATCACCTCCACCTCTGGTGTGAAATGATGCTCAGATCACAGGAGTTTTTCAAGATGTGAAATAATATGATTTCCCCCACTGCACGATGATGCGCAGCCAAGTGGCATCCCGTGCCCAAACTGACTTAAATTTCTAATATTAAAAAAACCTCTGGAATTATTCAGACTGCCACATTTTCAGAGTAAAGCCTGTCTACCCAGTGGGTTAGGTGAGGTCTCCCACCCAGAAGACCATCTTTTTCTACTCAGAGCAGCAGTAGTCTTGTGGGTCCTGTCTATTTCTCCTCCCAGAGTGATTTGTTTTCTTAATCATAGAGGCCTATTATCTTTCCCACCACAGTGGGATTGTAGTAACTTCGAATCTCAGGGGGCAATGGTTAGAATATATAGTTTTCATCTCCAAGGAGACCTGTTGTCTCTTCAAGATTCTCCATATTTACCCAAGACATTTTGATCTCCTTCATTCAATTTTTTTTTTAAGGCAGTAGTTATTTCAATGAATAGACATTGAAACACCATGAATTCAAGTGGGATTCTACTTTCCTACCATATGACAGGATGCCTCAGAAATAGATAATCAAGGATATTATTTATACATTGAAATTATTAACATGAACTTTTGACTTCTAAAAGCATCTTTTTGTTGTTCAATCTTTATCATTATTGAGTAAATAGAAAAAACATAAATATTTGATGTTTTCTTTTTTTTGTGGATCTGTTCTCTAGGAAACTAGGGGATTTGTTTGTAAAATTGCTAGACATTCTTAATTATCTGTAGGTTGTCTAGATTCCAGGCTTGGAAGTCAAATTAATTTTCATAGAACCAATGTTATAGACTGTAGGATACTTGAGGAAAAAATAATTTGCCTTTTTTGGTGAAAATAAATACATTAAAAAGTATACATCATCTACACACTTAAGACAGTCAATAAAGTTGTATTCAATGAAAAATATCCAGTTAAAGTAATTTTTTTTCTATCATACATGACGTTAGCTGGCTTTAAGTAACTGTCTAGCTAACATGCATTGGTATGCAGTAGACTGCTTCAAAGGACATCATGAGTGAAATATTTTTAGTAATCATGTTATCCCATCATTGCTGTTTGAGGTGACTAAAAAGAAAAATCTGAGCTTTTAGTCAAACATAAAACCATAAATTAGGATTAGAAGGAATACCATACAGTCTGTAACATCATTGTTCTCCAACTATAATTGTGGGTATATGAGAAATTAGTGTATTTTTAGAACCCTGGAAGTTTAAGATTATTATTAAGAACAACACCCACAGAAAGCATTGTTATTAGTTAGCCTTGCATACTACATACTGCAAGACAAGTTAGTTGGTCAGAAACAAATAACTAATGAAAGACTTTCAAATATGGCTGTGTTTCTTTTGTAAGATAGCCATGCCTCGTATCTACTTTATTTTTAACTTATTTCTGCTTAGAGAAAAAAATTGTTTTTGCTGTTATGATTGTATTTAATAAGGTGTTATACATTTTGGCTTATCTTTTTGGTAACATTTTAGTATTATAAGTATTATTGCATATATATACACACACACACATGTATGTGTGTTTATATCTTTTTTCTACCTATAAAATGATAAATTACATCTTGTGAAAATGTATATTTTGAGTAAAATAAAATAGCATTTCCAAAGTTTTCCTATTTATAGTTTTCTTCTAATAGGTTTCTATTAATAAGATCTTAATATTTGTGTCTTCATTCATACTGTGTGCACAGCCTATCTCCACCCGTGGAAATTCTATTTCAAGGTCTGCTTCTCCATGAAGATTTCTCCAAGATCCTTATTTAGAATAAATCATCTCCTATCTTTAAACATACCATAGGACATTTCTCTTTATTGTAGAATATTGTATCATGTCTAGTTATCTTGTTGTGGACATGCCTATGTAGGGGAGCAGAATTTGACACCTCAAGATGTGTCTCTTTGGCATGAGGATTATTTTTGGCTGGTTATTTTTTTTAAAAACTATAGATATGGGAAAGGCTCTGAAAACCAAGTGTAAGTTACCCTTTGTAAAAGACATTTACATTTGTAAGGGAAGTCTCCATTTGTAAAGATGTTTCCCTCTCTTTACCAGGAAGAGGGGGATGACTTTATCTCTAGAAACTCTTGTCAATGAAGAAGGCAAGGACTTAAATCTTCATAATGACCTTACTCTTGTTTACTGTGCTTTTTCTCGTAATTTCCCATAACTGACTCCCCCTACCCTCAACATCCTCCTTTGTCTTTAGCTGAAGATGATATTTAAGATGGTGACCTTGGTCATTCTGTCAAGTTGCTCAGTTTTCCTGGGATTTTCCCATGTATACAAGTTACAAAGCTTTGTTTGATTTTCTCCTGTTATTCTGTCTCATGTCAATTTAATTTGTAGGCCAGCCAGAAGGACCTAGAGGGTAGAGGATTTCTCTTCCCACCCTACACCTATAAACCATACTGTGAACCATGGACTATGGTTTATTCAGCTCTGAATCTTTTACCTCAATCAATACACTAGTTCACTGCCCATAGTAAACACTTCCTAATAGCTGAGTTGAAATCAGAGCCAATGGTACAAATGTTTTAAAATTGTCTTAAGTTTGCTTAAAGGCAATCAACATTTCTGTAGAAGGGGTCATTGCAAGAGCACTGAATTCCAAATGGGAACTCTCACAGACGTAAGAACAAATTTACTTCATTGGTTCATCTTCACAGGACAGGGGGAAAATGGTAGATGGTGGGAGGTGAAAGCAGTTACTAATATCATCTGCATATATTTTAGTTCCTTATTCAAAATTGAAGTCAAGTTATTCTAAGGCTCAGTACAATTGTTGGCTCATCTGCAAAGCACAGCATTGTTATACGATGCCAATAAATGTCACCATGATCAAGCCAGAAAGGTTCCTTATAGCTGTTTATGTTCCTCTACGTCACGTGTTAATGCTACCTTTAAAGCCCTTATCATAATTCGTATTTTACTGTCTCTGAAATCCTCAGTGATAAAGAGTGCCTTCTTCATCTCTCAGCTTCCAGTACTTTACGCAAGTCATGGTCCATTCTATACTCAGGACACATATGTAGAATGAATGTATAGCCTTACTTTAATTGGAAGACTGCCACTTACCTCTCCATGATAAATTTTGCCATTAGTATATGTGACTTTAAAAAGCTTTAAATTTATTATAAATGAAAAATAATATTGTTGATAAATTTAGTTTTAACTTTCGAAAACATGATTAAGAGTATAAATAGAAGTTAGGTTATAAGCATTTGCAAGGTTATTACAGTAATGATTTGGTTTGACAGATGTTGGGTTAAAACTCTCATCTTTATTCTAATAAGTGCTTTGCAGACAAATTTAGAGGAATTAGCTGCTAGTGTTTCATGAACCTTTAAAAGTAAAATTAACATCAGTTATGTAGACAAAATGAACAGGAAAAAAGAAAACCTATTTCACTAAATTTTCACCTACTCTAAGACAGAATATTATTAATAATAATTCATGTCATTATTAATCATAAAGTTGATGATAATAATGAACATTTAGTTTGCTCATACTAATTTCCTAGTTTCCCAGAGGGTCACTTGTAGTCCATTCCCTATTTTTAGAATAAAAGTCTAGTGGTAAATTCTTTGTCAACGTTACATAGTAAATAGCTGGGCTGGGACTTGAACCCAAGTCTTTATGATTCTACAATGCCTGTGGTATTAGATCTGCATTGAAAATGATTAATTCTTACATTGAATACCTTATACCTGATTTCTCAACATGCCCCACTTTAAACGCATTGGACCTATTACTGTTCAAAGATCTTACCATTCCTCAACTCAGTATCCTTACTAAAATGATGCCCTGCACCTCCAGGCATTAATTTCTAGAACTTTTCTTATCCTTTAATGTCCACCTCAGTTTCATAAGATTGTTCCTGATTTTCTAAATTGTATACGAAACATCTTTTTGTACACTCAGAATGAACTTTTATTCTCTTATGGAACAAATCATGTCCCATTTCCCTTTAGTTATTTTTATGTTCATATGCTGCTTCCTCCAAAACGTTAAAAGCTTCCAGGCCACAGGAATTATATCTTGTCCATCTTTGTACCCGCTGTGATACCTGGCACTATAGAGTAATAATATCTTGTGTTTGTAGAGCCCTATGCAGCTTATTAAATAATTTGAAAAAAATCTTGATGATATAAAGAATAATTTTATAAAAATTAGAGCTTTTCAAGCCGATATGACCTGCATGTCAAATGTTGTGCATTTGGAATCCAACCATCAGGAGAATTGGACTGGCTGACTCCTAGTGCGCCTCCCCTGATATTCTCCAGCTCCAGCCTCATGACAACTTTGTGAAGCAAGCAGAAGAGCCATTTAAAAGACATATTTTTCTGCTGGATTATTAATACCCCAGACACCAAAATCTGAGTGCCTCAGAAATGCTTAAATCTCTGATGATGATATTTCCGTAGATTGTCCACTTATTGCTTTTGCCAATCATCTAGAATAGTAGCTTTCAAATTATACTTACAGTATCAAAGGACCTAGTGTGATGCACAAGGAGGAGGGCGGCTGCAGAAGGCTCCACCCCCCCACCCCCCACTAATTAATAGAAGTATTACTTTATTCCTTAAATATATTGGAGTTGTTGGCAAAATATTTTATTTAAAAAAAATAGTTTCCTCAAGGGAAAAATAAGAAGAGAGGAAGGAAGAGGGAGAGAGAGAGGAAGAGAGGGGGAGGAAGAGGAGAAAGAGAAGAACAAAGACAAGGACAGAGGAAAGGAGGGAGCAGGGAAGAGAGAGAAGGAGGGAGGCGGGGGGAGGAGAGAGAGATGCACTGATCTCCAGAATTAAAGGTATAAGAAAGAACAGAAACTCTCATAAGTTTTCCTGAAAAATGGTGACTGAGAAGTTAGAATTACTTCACACATATAGTTCAGGTAAACATGTAAATAGGGAGACAACAATAAATGCTCAAGATAGGAAATATGTATATACTTATACTTACCTTTTTGCTAATACATGAAATGATAGCAGGGAACAAATTTTTATCTAGCAATTGTTTTCAAGCAAAAAATGCTAAGAAAAGGGACTAAACTGGGGGAGCTAAGAGTTAATCGCCTTTTCTGACTGCTTATTCACTGTCAGAAAAAAAAGGGATATGTATTACTTCCTTTCTTCTACCTGTTAAAAATCTATTCTGTGAGGATGTATCAGAAATTCAATTCCTTGAATTATAGCAAAGAAATAAAATACTCTGACCTTTAGAGTGTTCTCTCATTCTTGAATGACAAGACATTCCTTTGGTTACTTTATCATAGCTTCATATTCCTCTGGTTTATTATACAGAAATTTAACTTTTTAGTCTGTTTTAGTACAATTCTCTCTCTCACGGTATAGATGGGGCACAAGGACATTCAACCTGTACTTGAGGTTTGAAGTTAGGAAAATGACACCAAAGAGAAGAGTGAACTATATTGTTACCAGATATAGAGTCACATCGACTGAAGCAAACCTTGTTTGTATGACCCCAAAGAGAAAGTAGTCTAGGAACTTAGGGAATGTCTACCAAGAAGCAATATAGGGTTGTGGTTAGGAACCTGTATTCTGAGTTGGGGCCATCCGTGGTTCTCTAAATCTAATTTTATATCTTACTAACTTACTGAACCATTCAATGCTTCAGTTTCACCATTTGTAAAATGAGGATTAGGAACTAGCACCCTCATGGGTTTGTTGATCGCGTGAGCAAATCCCTGTAAAAAACTTAGAATAATACCTGAATATGTATCAAATATTCAGAAAAGGTGAGTTAATATTATTACGATGGGCTGCATCAGTACAAATAAATGAACACTCAAAATGATAGTACTCGTTGTGCTCCACGGCAAGACTTTTGCCACTTTGCATTAAACGATTGTGAGAAATTTCAACGTGAATCATGTAAATCAGTCACATAAATAGAACTGAGTTAGAAGCCCTGATTTCACCTTGAATAATTTTAAAATCAGTTTCTTTGTATGTAAAATAGGAAAAAAAATAAGCTTTTAGGGATGTGCAAATGAGGAAATGGATGTGAAAGTTTTATTATAGGACTGGGAAATGTTAATTACTCAAAACTTTGCTCATTATTAGTGTAACAGCCTGAGTCCATTTTTGATGTTTGACTACTGGCCGCTTTTAAGGCCCACCCCTCCCTCTTCCCTCTCCACTGCACGTCTGAGCAAGCTGATGAGAAAACCTGGCGCTACTACCTCTAGTCCTGGCGGGAAGGTCAAAGATGCATCCACACAGGAACCCTCACCTGGTCGCACTCCCTACTCATTATCAAAATAGCAAGCCAATCTCCTTTCGCTGCTTTCTTAAACAATTTTCAGAACAACTTAGGAAGTCTGCCTCTCTCTTCCCAGAAAGCTTCCTTATGTGGGTAAAAAAGCTTTTCATACTCTCTCGGTTTGTATGGGCATCCATGGTCTGGACATCCTAACCACATTTTAGGTGGGGTCCATCCTGCTCCTGCAGAGTGGCCGCACTAGGAAACAACATCGTGAGCCAGAGGACCACTTTGCTCCTGTGAAGTAGAAATTCTTCTCTGAAGTACAGGCTCCAGATAACCTGTGTCTGAAATACTCCGGCCACGGTGAAGAAAAGAAACGTTGATGTAATTCCTCAGGTCACTTTTTAGCAGCTTTGGGTAGAGAATTTAACAAAGCGTCATTGGAACTTCTTTGCAAATCGTAAGGAGGAAAGTTTATCTTAATGATTGTTCTTTATTCTCACTACCTTGATTTTTTTTAATGTAATGCATATATTTGAGGAGTTTTCTTATATATTATTTTTCTTTCTCTTTTTATTATGTATCTGTAGTGCTTATCCTTTTCATATCATTTATATTCCATATTAGTGAGATTGTTACTTCAAATTTAACTTTTGTAAAAGTTGTTCTCATTAACCAATCTATGTTTAGTTTCCCCACCATTTTTTTATAGAGTTACAATCTGTTTTATTCATGCTCCTTTTCGCTCATCTTTTCATGTGTTACTCTTCTGTAATAGGCATCGTATTTGCTCATCATTTGAAATGTGCTGTTATAATAACATCCATACCAAACATGTCGAGATTTTCTTCTCACACTTTCAAACTCTGTCAGCCTCTAATAATGATTTTATAGGTTCTTTCATCCATAAACAAAACCTCAAAAATCCGGTTATGACAGGCTTGTTCATTTGCATATCTAGATTCCAGTCATGCTCTTTATTTTCTTTGGAGACAAACTATTTTTCATGAAAATGGATTTTCATTCTTTAAGAATAAATAAAATGTTAATAAATCCACATAATCTTAATTTCAAAGGACATTACTATTGATTGCCGTTATTTATGAAGTCACCAGACTTAAGAGTCAGCACTGGGGCTGGCCCCGTGGCCGAGTGGTTAAGTTCGCGCGCTCCGCTGCAGGCGGCCCAGTGTTTCGTTAGTTCGAATCCTGGGCGCGGACATGGCGCTGCTCATCAAACCACGCTGAGGCGGCATCCCACATGCCACAACTAGAAGGACCCACAACAAAGAATATACAACTATGTACGGGGGGGCTTTGGGGAGAAAAAGGAAAAAACTAAAATCTTAAAAAAAAGAAGAGTCAGCACTGATGCGAGGAAGGAAATCTGAATAAAATTGAGTGTTTTTTTGTGTTGTCACCTATCCTATTTTGTTGTAGTTTGGACATTTGGCAGTGAAAATAGTATTTTTCTTCCAATAGTAACTTAAAAAAATAATTTAAAACTGTGCATTCTTTGAGTTTCTTGGATTAAAGTTCTCATCAATTCAATAACTTTATAGTTATTAGATTGTTTATACTATTTTGCATTTTATGTGATCTTTGAATAAATAATATATACTTAGTTCCTTACTCAGTTACTTAATAAATAGCAAAGTGAAGATTTCTAAAATCAAAGATTAGAATGAAAAGTTGATCTTTAAACAGTTAAATTGGATAAAATTTGATCGTAATTTGTGTTTCTCTTTACATATATCGAGTACATTTTCTTTCAATAACTCAGTTCATGCTTTATAGTGGCTTGTTGGTTTTCCTTTATTGAGCCCACAGGTTGAAGTTGTAACACGACTGACTTTAAATTTTTCTGTACAGAAGCTAATTTATATGCACATCAGTTATTCTCTACCTCCAGAACAGCAAAAGTGGTCAAACACTCCTGCCACTGTCAACCTTATTCACTCTCACTGGCATCGCTTCATTCTTAGCCTGAGCCCCTTTGTCGCTGAAATGTCATTTTATCTTTTCCTGCCTCTCACCAAGTTCTTAAACAAATATAAACTCAATTAAAGAGTGCATGAAAATCTGTTTCAACCTCTCAATATCTTAAATTTACTTTGTTAGCTAGTCTTACTCAAAACGTGTAAGTTGAAATAATGTGCTGTGGTGAAGTGGACAAGTGCACGTAGAATGGATGAATGGATGAGGGCAGAGGTTTCCAGAATTGCTATGTGTCTAAGGACCTCCTCACAGAAGGGTCACAGGGATAGAAAATGCCAGGACAACTGCCTGGAGTTGAGGGGCAATGTAAGTGTGGGGCAAGACGTAGGACATTATGTCACAGGTAATTATATTTATCTACTGATTGACTGGTTTCATTAAGGTATTACTTAGATACAGTGAAATGTACAGAGCTGAAGTGTAAGTTCAATTGGTTCAAATGTGTGTGTGGTGTAACTAAAACCTTTCTCGAGATTTCCATTTCCACCACCTGGAGAAGTTTGCTCACGCGCCTTCCCTGTCAATCCCAGCTCCCACACTCAGCCCACGCCAGGCACCCAGTCTTCTGATTTCGTTCAGCACTTAGATGAACATTTCTGTCAGAGAAAAAGTTCAACATCTCTGATATGAATACCTGATATGAAGTTACCAGTTTGTGAAATTTGTGCATCATCTTGATCTTCTTGATTAAAATTTGCCAAGATTCTAGTGACATTGTTTTAGCTTAATGTGCATAATTTCTTTGGAGATCTACAAACAGCTGTCTTCTGTATATTATTATTTTTGAAACTGGGGTGTAGGAAGATGGCAGTGAAAAAGCAGACTATGTATACTCTGGGATCTTTCCTAAGGGATCTGATCATAAGTTATGTGTGTGAAATAAGGAGCTTTACATAGTCAGTGTCCCGTCTTTGTCCAGCTCTGGTCCATGGACTCTTTGTATCAGGATCACGGATGATGCTGAGTAAAATCCAAATTCCTGGGCTCTACTCCTAGATTTACTGAATCAGAAGCTCTGGAACTAGGAACACACTGATATTTTTTTAAAGTGGTCATCCCTAGGGACTCACATACATAAATCTTGGCTCAAACAAGCAACTTCCTCAGCCTCTCCTAATTTTGATGAACTAATCTGAGCTTATCCATAGTTCTTAAATGAGGAAGGAAACCTTTAAGACAAAGTAAGGCACAACCTATGTTATCTAGTTGAACCATTGTTACGTTTATTGTTATGAACACTACTGCTTAAAATCCTTGAATGTTATCTTCTTGTTTTTGTGAAAAGGAATAAAATCCACACGACAATCTAGCCCCAACACATCTCTTCACCCACATCTCTAGCATCAAGACCCTCTCACTCTCTGAGCTCTGGCCCATCGGTTACTTGTCAGTTGACTGAATGTGCCACACTTCCTCCTAACTCTGGGCCTCTGGAGATGCTAGTCTCACTTCCTGCAACACTTTCTCTCTACTCTCTGGAAACACCAGTCAAATGCCATTTCCTCAAAGTTACCCTAACACACTTCCCCCAAATAAATCCAGCATCCTTAATTATGTAGTCTTATGATACTATCACTATTTACATTTGGTAAAGCATTTTTCATAATCTTAGTTTTATACTTGTCTGAGTCTATGAATAGTGTGTATTGTCTATGTTTGACTTCACATTCTCAGGTTAGATACTATGCTTGGGTCTGGAAACCACTGACAACTAATAGGTGATTAAAAAATATAAGAGACTGAAGTGCTTTTTGATTTGTCAGGATTTTTGGTTTGTTAGTTTGTCCTAAATCAAGGAACCAAATAGACTCTCATGTTAATTTTTTTGTTTACATATTTTCTTTTATTACAGTCTATTAAATCATTATAAGATTCATACTTGAAGGTACTAACTCTCCAAGATTAATGAACCTATTGTAATTTCCTCTCTAATTTCAAACATTAAAACATGAGAAGAAAAACTGCCAAGTTAACATTAAACTTGAAGCTTAATTTTACAGAATAAATTCAGTACTTTCAGAAATCCCAGGTAAGGAATGAACAGGCTAGAGGTTGAACTAATAATCTCGATGTGGTTTGATCGTCACTTGATTTGCTCTTGTTACTCTTTTATCTTTCTATTTACAAATCTAAATGGAATGGAAATTCTACTTTCAGATGGTGCAGCAGAGCTGTTGACAGAAGAGACACACTCACTCATTCGCTGTAACTCTGGACATTTATCTTGCTTTAAAGTGCTAATCTTTCATGCCTTGAGCCTCTTACTGAGCAGTGAATGTTCATCTGTGCACAATCCATTTCTCTTTCCGCTGAGATTTTCTTGGAGTCAGTGGTGCTGTCACTGAGCAATTCTGGATGTGCTTCGTTAGGTCACTTTGTTCTTCATGGAGTATTCTCAGCCTCCATGCAGAGTCTTTCAGTTGTGCCTTCTTCTAAAACTGTTAAAGTCCTATCAAGTTGGTCCACCACAAATTTTGCATCTTGTTCAGTAAAGGGCATAGGTGGTTTTATTTTAAGCACAGTTCTGTGAGGTCCATCAGGACTTCTTTCATTTTGGAGACAATGTGTTGAGTTTCAGCTCTGGCAGGAGTCCTTTTCGGATGGTCCTTAACTAAGTCAATTCTGATAAAAAGGCCAACACCCCTGTTATCGCCTATCAAAGTGTGTTTAGCCTTCTGTTTATTCAGCTACTCAGTAGATAATTTCCTACACTTGTGACATATCCTTGATGGTCTTCATTTTCAATTATATCCAGGATGATCAAACCAACAGCATAAGATACTGGATTTCCTCCATACAGCATTGAAATACTTCGTCCCAGAGAAGCACAGCCTTCTTCAATTTCTCTAGCTGTTACCATCATGGCATTGGCTGGCCGTTGCCCACTGGGTTTCTCATTGCGACAATGTCCAGAACAAAGTCTCAGCCACGTATTTGGAAGCTTCAGAAATGTTTCTCAGCTCAGCCAAAGCCTCACCTTAATTTTTAGTTAATTAAAATTTAGAGAATGAGAAACTTAATTATTCTAATTTTTCATCCTTTTATAAAATAAAAGAGCATAGCTTTGTGTTAGTAATGGTCAGTTAGGAAACACACAGCTATTTTAGGTATAGAAGACAGGAGTTCAATTATTTTGAATTAGGGACCTAAATTTGAGAAAGGTAAAAATCAAAAAAAAATTGCCAGAGGAAAAAGATATAAACATAAGTCACAGGTATCCAAATATAAGATATAATATTCAATATGCAAGGAACAGTTACACATAATATTTTCAAATACACAAACACACACACGTAAACATATCTACTCAGCAATAAGTGACAATAACATTAGAAACTTTTAACTTTTCAAAAATCAATAATGCTTTTCAAAGGTAATTTACAAATATGTCAAAAAGTACAGAGAATTAAAAATACGTTTGTGATAAAAGGAAACTCTGTTACTCGGGTACAAGACTAACTAGGATTTAACAGAGAGAAAACTCAAATTCTACTTACTCGTTTTTTTGTTTGCATATCGTATGTTTAACAGTCTGCAGCAAAGGAGTCACAAGCCTTTTTTTTCCCTTGTGAATAAACCTACCATATTTAGCCAACTTTGTAGAATTTTAAGTATATTTCATTGCTTTTATCTAACTCATTATTTGCACTTATTATAAACTCAAGCACACAAAAATTCATTTTATTCATACCTTCTACACATTATACATCTTCAAGTATATTTCATCATTTGCTTTCATATTTTGTTACAACCAGACTCTTCTTTCTTTAAAACAAAATAGTCCCTTTTCATCTCTCTTCTTTTTGTAGATAAACAATAAATAGCCATTACTCTGCACATATGCCCTGTACGTTATACACATTTTTACATTTCTTCAAAATAAACAGGTGTGTAACACGATTCAATGCCTTTATATGTCCTCTTATGTTTGTTTGTTTGGTTATTTTTTGAGGAAGATTAGCCTTGAGCTAACATCTGCCACCAATCCTTCTCTTTTTGCTGAGGAAGACTGGCCCTGAGCTAACATCTGTGCCCATCTTCCTCTACTTTATATGTGGGACGCCTACCACAGCATGGCTTGCCAAGTGGTGCCATGTCCGCTCCTGGGATCCGAACTCGGGGCTGCAGAAGTGGAACGTGCAAACTTAACTGCTGTGCCACCAGGCCGGCCCCCTTTATATGTCCTCTTTAGCTGAAGGCTACTCTATAATGTATTACATATGAGCACAGATTATATTTTCCATGAATGTAATTTATAAATTAATTTTAGTTTAAGGTCTTACAGCTACCAAGCTGTAATTGCTTCAAATTACCACTTAAATTTACATATCTGTCCTCATCCTTATGGGTTGAACAAGGTAAGAATTTTATAAGAATGAACTCCTTAAAAGACATCCTTTATTACAGTTTCTCTTACAAGAACACAATTTTTGTTGTTTATAAACAATTTTTAGAAATGGTATATTTTGCTTCATCCATGAAGTCAATATGAAAATTTAGAATTCATATCATGATAAAACAATAGTCTTTTTTTATGAGAGTTTTTAAGATGTACTCTCAGCAATTTTCAAATGTAAAATACCGTATTGTTGTGAACTATAGACAGCATGCTGTACGTCACATCCCCAGAACATATTCATCCTGTCACTTGAAGTTTGTGCCCTTTGACCACCTTCACGCATTCCTTCCACCTCCCACCCCTACCCCTGGCAGTCACCAATCTGCTCTCTGTTTCCCGGAGATTGGTTTGTTTAGATTCCACATATAAGTGAGATCATATGGTATTAGTGTTTCTGTGTTTGGGTTATTTCACTTAGCATAATGCCCTCAAGGTTCATCTATGTTGTAGCAAATGGCAAGATTTCCCTCTCTTTCATGGCTAAATAGTATACACCATGATTTCTTTATCTATTCATCCATCGATGGACACAGGTTATATCAATCTCTTGGCTATTACAAGTAAAGCTGCAATGAACATGGGGGTGCAGACGTGTCTTTGGGACAGTGATTTAATTTCCTTCATATATATATACCCAGAAGTGGGATTTCTGGATCAGATGGTTGTTCTATTTTTAATTTTTTGAAGAACCTCTATACTGTTTTCCATAGTGGCTGTACCAATTTACATTCTCACCAACAGTGTACAAGGGCTCCCTTTTCTCCACAGGTGTACCAGCACTTCTTTTTTCTTGTCTTTTTGATAAAAGCCACTGTAACAAGTGTGAGGTGATATCTCATTGTGGTTTTGATTTGCATTTCCCTGACGATGAATGATGCTGTGCACCTTTTCATGTATCTGTTGGCCATTTGAATATCCTTGGAAAAACATCTGTTCAGATTCCTTGCCCATTTTTAAATCAAGTTTTCTGATTTTTTGCTATTGATAATAATGACATTTTTTACAGAAACAAAAAATAATTCTAAAATTTGTATAGTAGCATAAAAGACCCCAAATAGCCAAAGCAATCCTGAGAAAGAGGAATAAAGCTGAAGACATTACCCTTCCCGATTTCGAACTACAATGCAAGCTAAAATAATAATAATAAAAAGTATGGTACAGGCATAAAAACAGACACATAGACCAGTGGAACAGAACTGTGGGATCCCAGAAATAAACCCAAAGGTATATGGTCAACTTGTCGTTGATTTTGATTTGACTAGGAGACTGAGGATACTCAACAGAGAAAATGCAGTCTATTCAATAAAGGGTGTGGGGAAAACTGGATCTTCACATGCAAAAGAATGAAACTGGACCCACGTCTTACACCACTCACAAAAATTTCCATGAAATGGATTAAAGACTTAAATGTAACACAGGAAGCCATAAAACTCCTAGAAGGAAATAAAAGGAACATCTCCTTGACACTGGTCTTGGTAACGACTTCATGGATATGACAACACAAGCAAAGGCAACAAAAGCAAAGCTAAACAAGTGGGATGAGCTAACAAGCTTGTGCACAGCGACGGAAATGATTAACAAAATGAAAAGACAACCTACAGAACGGGAGAAAATATTTGTACATCACATGTCTGATAAGAGATTAACATCTAAAATATATAAGGAACTCATACAATTCTTACTGATATACAAAGTAAAATATTGTTTACACTGTGATAAAATTAGGAAGAAGACATAAGAGTTGTTTTAAAACCAACATTAGTAACTTTAATTTTTAAAAAGAATCTTCTATTTATCAGAAAGATTAAATTAACTTCTTAAATACAAATTATAAACCCCTGTATTCACAAATTGGATTTTAAAAGACTCATTAAACTATGTTTAAAAGTTCTGAGTATCACACTTTTCTTCTTAGTTTTAACCAAACCAAGGCTATTAGCTGAATTCACTGAATTTTCGAATTAGTTTTTACAGAAAAAATAAAATTACTGTCTTACCTTTTACGGAGCTATTGTGGGGAGAAAAAAAGTTTTCTTTAGAAGAGTCAAAATATTTAAAGCATTGAAAGTTAATCATTTTTTTAATTTCTTGAATTTTAAATTTATAAAATCCTAACTATGTATCAATTAGAGCCTGAGCTCCAAAAGACTGTAAAAGACCTTGAAACCCAACTCACTAAATGCTCGTTCTATGGAGCCTCTCAGATGAACAACTGTGTTCACATCCAAACTTCCTCTGTCACTGTAATTCCAAACTGCCCTTGGTGAAATCATGCCAGTTGGAGAGATTTGCATATGAGTTAGGATTGTAACGTGAGATACAGAGGAAGCAGGTTTTCAGTCTGGAGGGAAGACAGATTTAAGAAACTCCAGAGAACTGCAATAGTCAGTAAGGATTATAGTTGTGAAATCATGTGTCTTAAGAATCCGGTCAAGGGCTAGTCGTCACCAAAGACTAGTGGCCCAAAAGCCGCCAGCCTTGGCAGAGGAAATTAAAATATTCTCAGGAACAGAAAGACAATACTGAAGAATGTCCTTATAAAATTTTGAAAAGGTGAAGTGACGTATCATTTGGCCAAAGGACACTGGTGTGACACGACGTTTTGAAACTGTCAGCTTCTAATCAATTTGAGAGGCCAATTTTTCTGACCTCTCTCTGTCTCTTGCCCTTTGAACTTTATTTTATAAACCAGGGGTCAGCAAACTGCAGCCAGCAGGCTAAATTCAGACCAACATTTGTTTGTGTAAATAAAGTTTTATTGGAACACAGCCTTGTCCATTCTTCACATATTGTTATGGTTGTTTTCAGCTATAATACAGATTTGAGTCGTTGCAGCAAAGACTGGCTCACAGAGACTAAAACACTTACTATCTGGCCTTTCACAGGAAGATTCTTGCTGAACCTTGTTAGAGACATAAAGCCTAATAGCCAATGGACAGGTAGAGAGGATGGTTAGTGGCAAATGAATGCTCTGGAAGATCCCACAAAGGAAAATGTGTACAAATTTGACCAACGACCAAGAAGTCTGGAGTACTCTTTTCTCGGGACAGAGAAGAAAAACCTAATACTGGGGACTCTATGAAATAATTGGAGCTCAGGTTAAGCACGGAACTTTCTTCTTACTCATGGGCGGGGTGGCTCAGCAGGGGAAAACTCTAGCTACCTCAGATGTGCACCCTATTGCAGAGCTGAGCTTCCCATCAGCGTCAGTGAGGGATTTGGCCAAATCTTGCTGAGGACTCTGCTTGCTAAGCTTCACCAGTTTAAGACGTTCAGGGACACGCTGTGTCAGGTTTATTAGGTTGTTACAGCAAAAGAAAATGCAAACCATGAGGAACCATGAAGATTCTCAAAATAGGGAGTCAGGAAAGTTTATTTATAATATTCTGGGTGCTGGAGGTACACATAGGATAGTGTTCACAGGGACTGAACGGATTTTGTCAAATAAGTAACTGCTGAAAGATCAGTGGTCTTTCCTTTAAAGTATATGCCTCTCTAGAGTCACTGTTAGGTCAGTTGGTCTGTGTTTTAGCTTGGAACATATATGTCTGAACAAACCAATGTTACAGGAGTTTGAGCTTAGATGGTTTATCTTGCACGTCATGTTTTCCTACAGTTTGTCTGTTTTGTGAGACTTAATGCAGTTTTGAAAATATGGTTTCTGTTTCAAGTTTCAGTACAAGAACATGCATTGGAATAATAAACACCACATTCAGGTTGTGGTCAGAAGATGCGATTGAGGATGAGTACAGCTTCTATTTGCACTTTTCTTAAATTGGGAACAGCTTAATTTATATTTTTTTTATAAGATGTCACCTCCTCCCTTAGCCTATGAACAACCACTGTTAAGAGTTATGATTTAAGTTTGGCGTCACCAAACACTAAATGGTCCGGCCCAGATCTCTCCGTCCTTCTTCCTTCTGACATGTTCAGCTTTATCCCACTACTTTCTGCTTTCAACTCAGGAGAACTCTCAATGTTCCTTTTAGCCTGTCGCCTCTAGAAGCACAGGTCTCCCTGCGCATGTCCTACGTTTCAGACTATAGACCATGAGCTTACAATACTTTTCCACATGAGCACTTCTTATACCCTAATTGCTTTATTTTTTCTATAGCCCATATCATTATCTGACATAACATGTATTTCACTTGTTTGTTTCCTTAAGAGTTAGTGCCCTCTGTTGTGGTAGGCAGATTCTAAAGATGCCCTCTTCCCAAGATTTCTGTCTGCTGGTTACTTAATGAAACACTAATATAGTTACTGCTGTTGAAGGGATTTTGCAGATGTAATAAAATTCCCAAACAATTGACCTTAAGATGACAGAGATTATCCATCCACCAGGTGGAATTGGCTCAATCAGACAAGCCCTTTAAAAGCAGAGTTTCCTCTGGCTGGTAGCAAAGAGGAAAGACAGAGATCTTCAAATTAAGAGAAGAATTTGATGTGCCGTTGCTGGTTTTGGGGATGGAATAGATCATGTGCAAGAAGCAGCCACATTCAAGGAGATAAGAATGGTCCTCGGTTGACAGCCAAGGAGGAAACAAGGCCCTCAGTCGTACAACTGCAGGGAAATGAACTCTGCTAACAAGAGGAATGATCTCAGAAGCAAATTCTCTCCCAGGGACTCCAGATAAGAGCCTAGCGCTGCTGACACCGTTTTCATCCTTGTGAGAACCTAAGCAGAGGACCCAGCCAACACCAGTCAGACTTCCAACCTACAAAACTGAGAAAATAAATGGGTGATATTTTCAGTGGTTATAAGAGTAGAGATATCTTTCCCCATTTTGTTCACTATTATATCCTTAGTGCCTAGAACTGTGCCTGACACATAAGAGATTTTTCAGAAATAATTCCAATTAACCTGATAAACTAAACACTATGAATAGTTTGAGACTGTTTTAGACCTGTAGACTCGCTCTCAATATTTCACTGTAAATGCAGTTGAGTAAAGGATTAAGGGTTAAAAGCTTGAAGAGGCCCTCTAAAAATCTTACATGATCTCTGATAAAATTTTATTAAAATTATGAAAGACATCAGTGATGCACTTACAAGTGTTTAAATCTTTTTTAAAAGATGAATTGATTACTAGACACTGAATACTTAATTTAATGCATGTTTTAGTGCACTTTATGTGACACAAATTAATTTGCAATAGAGGCAAGAAGCCTATCTCTAAGGTAATTAGTCATGGTCAAGTCTTAATTATCTTCTTAAATAGGAAAACAACAGGCTTATAAAGATATCTATTATGGTATTCTTGAGTGGTACTTTCTCTTATTTGTTAATAACTCTTTCCACTAAAATAAAACATTCTATGATATAAATTTTAACACAAGGACTTTGAAGTAATGGTATCCATTTTTGAACACCTGCAACCTTTCAGGCTCTGTCCGTTTCTTCTAATCACACAGCAAGGTGATTTTATCTCTAATTTATACATGAGGAATGTGAGCCTCAGAGATATTAAGTAACCAAGTCAAGGTCAGAAAAATTGCATTGGTGAACTCAGAATCCAGCACAGGTGGCTGCATAACTGAAATTCCACGTTTGTCCTGTGGCACTGTGTCAATCAGTGATGTTTTGCTTATTAAATGCATCCAAAGTTATTATGAATATGCGTGAATGTACATCTGTGTCTGAATATTTGCACAGTGTTTGTTACAGATTTATTGCATATGAACAAGATAAGATCACCATTTTCTGAGACAACAATTTGATCCTGGAAACTTTGTCAGAAGGACGGGGTTGTGTGAAATTTTGCCATGAAGGCAATAGTTAAATTTGCAAAAATAAGTGCAAAAGTGAGTTTACTTTGATATACAGAAAAAGAAAAAACTTTAAAGTGACCAATTATCAATTAATTGACATTTCTCCTTCTTTCTTTCTTTCAATGCACATTCATTGAGAGAACGCCAGGTGCTTGGCATTGTACTCAAGGCTAAACTCAACATGAGATTTGTTCTGGGTGTTTTGGGAGCTTTGAGAGAGGGATTTGAGGTGATAAATTGACAGAGAGCTGACGCTGAGAGGTGAGTCATCAATTTAAAGGGAAAAAGAGAGCAAAAGTGTGGGAATATTCCAGACTGAGAGAAATCAAGTTAAAAGGACAGAAAATGAAGAAGAGCTTCCTTTTATTGAGGAAATGAGAGAAGTGCGCTGTTGTTGGATAATAATGAGTCCACCGTAGGGGAAATGAGCACATGGAGAGAGAGATTAACGAAGGATGAGATTTGTGTGTGCAATGCCTTCTAGGTCACATTAATAAAGTTGAAATTTATGTGGTGCCACTGCGTGAAACGCAATGAGTGGGGTTTTTATTTGTTCATTCACTCATTCAACAATCCTCATTAAAGGCTTGCTCTGTGTGCTGTGTGCCAGGTGCTGGCTCCTGGGTCAGGAGCCACAGACTGCAGTGAATTCGTCACTGTCAGGGTCCTTTCCCTCATGGAGCTTATTATCTGGATTGACGGTTTTGAAAGGGCGTTCTGCTGCAACATAAATAATCAATTGTAGCAAAGGAAAGACCAGACAGAGGGAGCCGGCGTAGGAAGCAGACGGCGATGACTGCCTGAGCTAAGGACTCAGGGTCTAGGAACAAGGACGTCTTTGGTGACAGAGGTGGGGATATATGGAATGAAGGAGGCATTTAGGCTCCAACTTCTTTTTGCAAAGTTGGGCTTAGATGGAGGAAAGCTGCTACATGCCCTCATCACTGCGTTTCCAGTCCTTGTCTACTAAATTAACCTGGACCCTCAATCGTCATCTTTGCCAGGTGGTTGATGCCAAACATTCTTGATTTTAAAGTGTACCCAACATCTGCTCAAGCTACTAAATGGGACTGAATTTGGTGGTTTCAGGTACCTTTCATGATTTTTTAAATTCACTAATAAGTACAAGTTTCTGGATAATGAATATCCTGACTTTTTGGACATTTTTCTTTTCAGCATTATAGGGAGACAGCCACATTCAATTAAATAGTGCATGGCACGGTGATAAGTGGTTAGTGGATCTCTCTTTCCTAAAAATATCTACTAATCTATTCAAAAATTTATAAGATGGTCGCTTCCCAAATTGATAACTTACTTCAGTAACTGTTGGTGCATTTATTTTTTTGTACTGCATAACTGGTTCTTGCACCGACAAGTTTGCTCTATAATATTTCATATACCAATGTTGCCTTTCCCTCACAGTATTTAAAACAGAAATGTTCAAATAGTTGCTTGATTTTTCTTCCCAACCCTTGAAAGAAAAGGTAAATAAATTCACTTTTCTTTTTTTCTTAGTTTTTGAAGTTATATTAAGTTTATAAATTGCATACCTTTAAAATTACGTTTTTGGTTTCAGAACAGTAAATACATTTGACAATTTATTTAACAATTTTCTAAATATTGAAGGTAGCAAATAATCATAATTTTCAAAACAGTTCATTCTCCCACCAGATTCTTGAAACAAAAACATGAGTCTTTTATTCATATTCTCTGTTTTCAGCCTCTCATTCTCTTGGAAAAAATGATATTTTGGGATTTGAAAGCTTCCAACTTTATATTTAGATCTGACATAAGCAAATTTCAGAATAAATTCTATTCTTACACTCCTTAACAATTTTTAACGTCTATGATCTCTCTTTTTTTTTTTTTTTTGCTGAAGAAGATTGACCCTGAGCTAACATCTGTTGCCAATCTTCCTCTCTCTTTTGCTTGAGGAAGATTGGTGCTGAGCTAACATCTGTGCCAATCTTCTTCTATTTTATGTGGGATACCGCTACAGCATGGCTTGACAAGCAGTACTAGGTTGGCACCCAGGATCGGAACCCACGAACCCCTGGCCGCTGAAGCAGAGTGTGCTAACTTAACCACTACTCCACTGGGCTGGCCCTTCATTTTTTATTTGTCATGTTATAGCTTATTAGTACATTTGATGGAAATGACAGGGTTGGATTTGAATATATTTGTGTTTAACTTTTCTTCTGCTAAAGTCTATTTGTTTTGGTTTGGCTGTCTATTCTTCTATCTCAAGTGTTAGACACTCAAACTTCAGTAGCATTGTATTATAAATCATGTAGAATAAGTTTGACAGTTTTGGAAAAAAATGTAGAATTATTTCCTCAAACTGTCATAGTACTTTAATAATATTGAACTGTGTAAAAACTAAAGTGTACGATAAAAACTTTTAATAAAAATCCTCAATCAAAACCTCTAATTTGTGAATTTCATTTTGTCAGATAATTCAGTATTTATAACTACTTATAAGCAACAATTAAAGTTGACTAACAGATACCTTAAAAGATCAAACATTTTAAGTTACTAATAAAAAACAAATAAGCATTTAGAACTATTGCTATTTAGTCAGCTCTCCACAAAGCTGAGTTTCTCTAATTTTCATCTTACATTTAACACTTTGAGGGTAAAGTTTGTGAAATAATCTGAAGATTTACATTTGGAAATTGAGAGATACATTATAGATACTAAAGGATGGGGAGGAAATAAGGCTTCACTTCTAGATCGTAATTTCTGAACGAGTACTTTTCATCGGTTCCTTTGGTATTAGTTCTGTGATAAAATCCCCTTGTAAAAGGTTTCTATATAATTCAGCCAGGTTTCCTTATAACTGTCAAGAAGCTGCCTTATAAATGAAACCTATAATTTGTGCTTATGGTTCATGTCAAAATCAAATATTTTGCTATTGCTTTGAAGACTTTTAAATGTTAATTGTCGGTATTAAAAATGTATTATTTTCCCACTCAGAATCGCTTCTGCTTTTAATAATCAAGCGTGCTAGGTGAGTGGCTATTCTCCAAAGAAATTAACAACTGATTTAAAATTCTGTTTCATTTTTTTGCTTATAAAATCTTAATAGAATCCTTTTTGGCTTTATGGAGGCGGACTATAAAATTGACTGATAAACAAGTTAAGAAGTTAATTTCACCCTTACATATAAAAACTGATATGGAAAAATCAAATTTCATTAACTATTCAAAGATTAATATTAGTCTCCTCTCTATTGCCAACTCTTGAACATAGAGGGCGCTGTTACATTAATGAAGATCACCACTTCAAGCAGTTTTGTTTATAGCTCCTTTTAATGGCAAGACCGTCAGCTCCAATGTGTTACAAGACTGCTATGGATTAATCATATTGTCTTTCAGTCAGTAAAATCTTTTTCATAATGCTTTAGTGAAGTCCTTTCCATAGGCTTTCGTCTGAGATAAGTAAAGATGTGAACGGGAATGCATGGAAATATTTATGGAAAACATTAGCTCATGTGTTAAATGCCTCATGAAGTTTCCTGACAGCAACACTCTTAATTTTTAACACATACAATAATATATCATGACAAAAATCAGTCAACATGAGTCACTAGACATTAAATATTAAAAATTATGGAAAGACTAATACCTTGTTCTGACATTCTGGAATGGCACACGTTTTGTCACATTCATGCCAGGATATGCAGACATCTATATTTAGTCTGAGTGAAGCCCAGTAATTTTGGCAATACATCAAGTAGCCCCAGTTAATTGTTATGTTGATCATTCCAAGAAAAAGAAGAAGCATGTTTAAAATATTGTGATTTTGAATTGCATTGATCTTTAAATTTTTATCTAGCTGGTTTGAAAATACAGAGGTTGTCTAATCTTATGACGGGTAGTATACCTGTGGATATTTTCTGAAGTGAGAACAATCAGAAGAGGTGTGCCAAATTCTCAATTTGGAATGCTATTTACTTCTCTCCTCCAAGCTCTTAATGTTTTACTCGTTCCTAAATGCTGACTTCATGTCTTACCACCTGCACTGCTGTTTTCCGAAGGCTCAGAGACTGGCCCAGCTTCTGGAAATAAGCCTTAGCATACGGAATATATTACTGGAGTGATTAGGAGATATAGGTATTGATTCTCAGCTGGCTTTACATACAAGAGATGTCAGGCAAAAACCAAAACAAGTTTGTAAACAGCACATGAGTAAAGAGCCTTAAATCTGTATCTTTAGACACTCTAATAAAGAGCCTTAAATCTGTATCTTTAGACACTCTAATCCTATTGTCTAGAATCTCTGCTCAAGATAATGTTCTGAAAGAGCAAAGATATCTTTGTGCAGAAAAGATGATTTTTATAATGCTGGAATCATCCTGAATAATTAGTACTGATATACTACTCAATGTGGTATTACAGAGATGTTGAAAGAATCATTTTGAAAATGATACTAACATTGACATTTTTAATGAGTTTTGAAATAGAATAGAAAATTATAGAGCAGCCTGGTAAGAATTATTACTATGTATGTATTATATATGATATAATATATAATAATTTATATTTACTATATAATAATTTATATCATATATAAGTACATAATAATATATAATGTATAATATATAAATATATAAAAATTGTATATTATATATAATGTATTATATAAGGTATAGTGTATGTTAATTAATAATCTAAAATAAATAATGTTATATCATATAAAATATAAAATATATGGGTTTAAGCACAGATTCTGAAACCTGATAGCTCAGGTTTAGATTCAAACTCAGTTGTTCACCAGCTATGCCATCTTGGAAAAGAGTCATTTGCCTCAGGTCCCTCATTTTGAAAATGTGTATTAAAACAGTCTTTAAAAACCATTTTCATAGGATCCTTGTAAGACCATAGGACCTAATCCAGGTAGTATGTTTAAGAGTGTGTTTAAATCATATTAAGAACACACTATTGTTATTTTCATGGCTCCTCACTTTAAAGTGGTATTTTATAACAATGTTTTCATTTACCAGTGCCTCAATCTCAACCTCTAATCATACACTCTGCAAAGGAAAGATGTTACCAAAAGTAAACTTTAAAAAGATGAATTGGGGCCCAGCTCGGTGGCATAGTAGTTAAGTTTCTTTGGCAGCCCGCAGTTCACAGGTTTGGATCCCAGGTGTGGACCTACACACTGCTCATTAAGCCACGCTATGGCAGGGTCCCACATGCAAAAGAGTGGAAGATTGGCACAGATGTTAACTCAGGGGTAATCTTCCTCAAGGAAAAAGAGGAAGATTGGCAACAAATGTTAGCTCAGGCCAATCTTCCTCACACACATACGCAAAAAGATAAACTGGTACGAGCATGGTGGCTTTTGAAAAGGAGGAAAGTGATGACATAAAATATACTGCAGTACTGGAATGAGGTCACATAGAATATTCAGTCAATGTTACGTCTTACCTCTGTCTGAAAACTCTACAGATATCAAATGCATCCACCTACTATCATTTGGTCCTTTTGTTCCTTGTCGTATCTTAATTATAATGTCTGCATATCATATCACCATGTTCTAATAGTGAGACTTTTGTAGTATTTTCTGTGTCTTTTTGATGGGAAGAGAGCCATGATTTGATCCATGATGATCAATTCCATGATTCCCATGGAATCATGCAGAGATTCCATGACTGCAAAGTTAGCCTCTTACCTGTCACTGGAAAGGTTCCTTTTCATTATAGTTGTTTATAAGTTGTGAAATTTCAAATCACTCTGCTTATCTCTTACAACTTTCCCCTTTGCCTCATGCTCCTCAGCTCCCTGGGCCTCTGCGCTTCCCTTGGACACACTAAGCTTCTGCCATCAAAGGACTTTACCCTCTGTGTCCCAAACTGCCTGGCTCTCCAGAGGGCCAGTGTCCTCATTTCATTCAGATCTGCTTAAATATCACCATATTAGAGAGGGTTCCTGTAACCACAAGTATTAAAATAGCATCGCTGTCTCATCACTCCATGTTGTCTAATTTGTTAATTTTTCAACATAGCATTTATCACAAATATCTACCTACTAAATTGGGAATTTTTGTCATCCCCTACGAGAATACAATTCTACTGAAATAGGAGCTTTATCTGTTTGTTCACTCTTCTATTACTTGCCCCTGGAATATGACTAGTCAATTAATACATGTTAAATGGCTGAATGAATATGCCTGCAAATTTGATTTAAAGTCAGATAAAATGTTTATGCAAACAACATGGAAGCAACCCAAGTGCCCATCGACTGATGATTGGGTAAAGAAGATGTGGTCTATATATACAAGGGAATACTACTCAGCCAGAAAAAAAGACAAATTCATCCCATTTGCAATAACATGGAAGGACCTAGAGGGAATTATGCTAAGTGAAATAAGCCAGACTGAGAAAGACAAACATCAGATGATTTCACTCATATGTGGAATATAAACAAATACATTGACAAAGAAAGCAGTTCAGTGGTTACCAGGGGAAGGAGGTGGAGGGGGCACTGGGGGTGAAGGGGAGCACTTACGTGGTAACAGACAAGAAATAATGTACAACTGAGATGTCACATTGATGTAAACTATTAAACTTAATAAAAAAATGTGTATGCAAACAATCTTGAAACTATGTAAGTTGTAACAGGTTAAACTGGTACTTTGTACAGATAACATCAACCAAACACACTTACTTTAAAGAGTTGCTGTACAATTAAAAGGACTTTTAAGTATTTACTGACCTAGGGAGTATCGACCCAGTATCATCAATGGATTATGGAGCAACCGAGAAGGGCGATGTAAGCAGGAAAGTAAAAATCAAAATTAAAAATTGCTCTAAAGTCTGAAGAATAATTTTGTTCCCATTTTAAAGAAGAGGAGTGAATTTAGAAATAAAGGGGAAAATGACATTTTACCTGACCTATATCTTAATTTAAGCACTTTTCTGATTATCTGATGAGCAGATATTTTGAGATGAAAGACAAGATAATTATATTTTGGTTTATCCCACTACGGTAAGGTTACTTACTTTGTCTTCCAGTTAAATTGTGTGAGCTGGGCAAACAAACTGAAAAATGCTAACACTCAAATGGCTACTCTTAAATATTCATATTTTATGGTCTTTCTTTAGAATAAAACATACAACATTTCTCTCTGACGGACTATGTCATATTAGCAAAGGCTTTGAGGCTACCCTCTTAGACTAAAGAGCCCTCTTGACTTTCTGTAAGAAATAATAGCATCATAATCAGAGAATCTCAAGTGTAGAAATACAATTATAAATATTATTCCATTAATTCACAACATTGTCAAATCAAAATAGGGCTTTCGCTTCTAAGTGTGCTCTTTCACTCCGTTTTCTACATAGAATTCTTGTTTTAATCACTAAAGCACTCTTCAGTGCTTGAAATTTTAAATAATTGAACTACTTTTAATGATGAATGAAAACAAAGTAACTTCAAGTCAGTAAATCCTCAGAAATGCACTCAGAGGCCATGTCAAGAGAGGTGTCACCTGCTGTGATCTCTTTAAAGAGAGGATACCGAGGCTGGAAGAGGTCGACTTTGGAGCCAGACGAGCACATTCAAATCTCGGTTAGACCTCTTAACTGTGAAATCTTTGCCAAGTTACTTAACGCCCTCGGTCTTAATTTCCTTATAAATAAGACAGGCATTAATAATACTACTCAGACACTGAGGGTGCCTTAAGAATTCACTGAATAGAAGATGTAGCTCATTATAAGCATATATAAGGGTTTTTTTTTAAAAAATGTAACTGTTATTGTTTCCATGGGATTTGCCAATTATTTTGGTAACATGAGGTTGTTTTGATCATTTATGTTAGCCAGTTTATTTGAAATATTTCCATATAATGGTAATCAAATTCATTAAAACAAATCTCTACAGAGGCATCACTGAGTCAATTTTTAAAGACAGTTAAGGTGAGAGAAATGAGTTATCCATATCTTGCTGATGACTTGATCAGACATCCTGGCCTTCTTTAACTACTCTTCAACATGTTTCCAAAGTGATATCGACACGACCGTTGTAAATATTTACTCACCACGTTTCATGCCTAATAGTGAGAGAAGTGCTGAGAAGAGAGTGATAGAGGACATAAAAAATGTTTATGACGTGGTTGTCCTCTAAAGGATACAGGAGTATTCAGAATATAGTTTATTTTTCAGAAGTCGGGTGTAGGTTAATTCAGTTAATATTTATGTTATACTTTATGATATTTATTCTCACTTACTAATGAATTTTCAGTTGTCTTATCAAAACTGAGGAACTCCTTCATGCAACTTAGCAGCCTCCTTGGGGAAAACCACCAGTTTACAAGCATTTTTGGGGGGAAATATTATGCTCCATTTGGAACTTTGATGCCTGAATATTTATGCTTTGGTAAATGGCCTGCTGCTGAAAATAAAAAGGGATTGACATGAGTGAAATTTGCATTATTTATTTTGGTTCTTCATAGGGTTTTACACTCTTAATTTTCTTTCCTACCTTCTTCTTCTTCTTCCTCGGAAACACACACACGCACACACACACGCTCATCTGACGTAAAGGACTCTGCACAGAGAATCTGAACAGTCTATTCGTTGACAGATGAGCCATGTAAGTGTATAAGTTCAGAAAACTGTGGCACTCTAGAACTGCATTCAAACCTGAGGCATGTTTGGTGTTTGTTTGCATGATATTTGCTGTAAATGAGCTGCAATTGACCATGGGACTGGATAGTATTTGTTAATAGCTTTTACTCCTTTTATTTCATATCCAATTGTCCTTTCACAATTGGTTTCATAGTGCTGGCAATTTTTCTTTAAACATCAGAACAAGAGTTAAAATTTCAATATGCCTTTGCTATTGGTACTCTGCTACATGATGCTCATTTTAATATCTTTGGTACTGTGAGAAGAATCTGATGTGTAACCAATAAGTAACATGCCACAAATGTTTCTTCTTTTTTTTTTTTTGGTGAGGAAGCTTGGCCCTGAGCTAACATCTGTTGCCAATCTTCTTCTATATTGTATGTGGGAATCCACCACAGCATGGCTTGATGGGCTGTGTGTAGGTCCACACCCATGATCCAAACCCCCAAACCCCTGGATGCCAAAGCAGAGCATGCAAATTTAACTTCTATGCCACTGGGGCAGCCCCTGCCACAAATATTTTAAGATGAATCTTTTCTGGAGCATTTCCTTTTCTTTACTTATTGTAATCCCATTGGTCATTCTCCTGGTAACACAAGTCCTGTGACTGTTTAGTGTTCTGGCTTTCAACAGGTAGGCTAGATGACTCGGTTCTATCAAAACTTTGCTTAGCAGTTGCACTGCCTCAAGCTTTTCTCCCAGGGTCCTTCTAAAGTATTTTTAACAATAAAAAATAAATGCAACTAAATTTAAGGCAAAACTAGGAAAAACTGAAGTTAACTATTACATAGTAGCTTTCACATCTTATTTTTATTTTTCAAGTCTGTTTCTGTATTGGAACATATGAACCCAGAGGGTAAGCATAAAGTTAAGCTGTGTACTAACTCAGCTGTCTACCTACTACAAGAGCATATTTGCTTGAGCTTGAATAAAAGGAAAAACAATAAAGGTTAAGTGTAAAATAATTCAATATCATATTGCTAAGACTTTAAATGTTAGATAACATAAATATTTATGGCTGACTGTAGAGATTGTTGAAATGTGATCAGATTGTATAGTGTAGCATTAGACCTGGGGGAAATGCTTCCTTTAATTAAAAATAATTATTTTTGTATCAATCAGATTTCTTATATATAAGACATAAAAATTAAACCTGGCTGAAGTAAGCAAAAAGTGAGTATGCTAAAAGATGGGATGGTGGCAAAAAAGAATCACCGAAGAGCCTAGTGGGTGAGACTCGGAGACATAAGGACAGAAGCACATCCAGTATCAAGACAGAGACAAGTTGAGCCTGTGCTGTCATGGCTGAGGACTAGATACCACTCCTTGCCCCTGCCTCTGACCTTTCTGATTTGTTTATTGGAGACCATCACTGTCACTGATGCAAGCACTGCTGCTTTTGGAAACTAAACGATACTGCCGCTGCTGAAACCACTGCCAAAATGACTTTTCATAGCAACTTCTCTCTTGGGCTATTAGCTACAGTTTCTAAGGCCAGGACAGCTGCGCGTGTTTGACTGAGTCTAAGGCATGTGTCTGTGCCCTAGCAGCAAGTGGCCAAGGAAATAAGTATTTGGCACGTTCAACTTCTTCTTTGCATTATTTCCCCCAAGATGGGTAAAGGGGATCTGGCAGTAGATCTAAGAGATACAACTTCCCCTTTCCATGTGTCTGTCCTTTTGAAGAATCTGCCCCTTGAATCTGGTTGACCCTGAAACTTGTTCTTGACCAATAAGATGCGATGGAAGTAAAGTTAAAAAACGTTTCTTATGGCTTCTACTTGAGTCTTTTTGGACATTTACTGTTGAGTTGTTTACTTTGAAACCCAACTACCATACTATGAAAAGTCCAGGACACATGAGAGGCCATGTGTAGATGCTCTGATTGAAAGCCTCAGTTGAACTTCCAGCTGACAACCAGTTTCCATTGTCTGCCATGTGACTGAACCATCTAAGATATCCAGTCCAGTCTAACTTTAAGACCACTGAGGTCCCAGTTGACACACAGCTGCAACCCTTTGAGGGATCACAAGCAAGAACTGGTCCACTGAGCCTAGGAAGCCTACAAAATGCAGAGTAGATATCATCAAAATAAGAGAACACCACAAATGTAGGAAAAGTTTACAGATTCTGGGAGAGAAAGAAAAAGAGAGAGAGAAAGGGAGAGAGAGGAAGGAGAAGAAGAAGAAGAGGAAGCAGGGAGAGGGGGAGACAAAAATAGATGATTACCTGTCATTTACAAATTCTACGTGGTCCTTACTTCATTCAACCCCTTAAATATAGGCAGAACAATAACTTTGTAAACCACTAACATTTCTTGAGTGACAAGGACTGCACTAGACGTCCTCTCTTAGAGTCCTTTTTTCCTTGACTCTTCATAAATCACCACAATTCTTTGAAGTATGCAACTGCATATTAAAAGATAAAAAATCAAGCTCAGAGAGGATAGATAATATTCCTAAGTTCACATAGTTAGTTGTAGCCAGAGGAAAGTTCTGGACTCAGGTGTTTATGAATCCAAAGGCAAATTGTAACTTCACTAGATTGCCAAATTTGCCCCTTTTTCCCTTTATTGGTTGTGTGAAATTAGTTCAATAAAGTTTGCTTACTTATTTCAAAGAAAAATACGAAACATATTGTTCAGATTGTTTGGAATTGCCCATGTGAATTTGACAAGACAACAGTAACACCTGCTGATCCATATTACCAATTATATGCCTAGTTTCACGAACAAGGCTTGCTGAAAGTCTCCACATCAAATTATCTACTTTGAAATATGCTTGACTAATTAGTGCTTTTGTCAATATATGCCTTCAGAGCCATTTTGGAGCCATGCAAACACCTATTTATCCATAGGCTGTGCCCACCAATTTAAGGATTTAGATGTAAGTGTGACAGTGAACTGCAAGGTGGAGGCAGAGAGGGCAAGATTGCTCACACTCACTATTTATTTATAAAAAATAAGTAGTTGTAGTGGGAGAATTATTTGGCGTTTTTAGCTGGCGTGTCAAATTGAATGATTATGGGGTCGCGCAGTGAGATACTTACTAAAATAAATTAGCCTCTTTGTAATGAATCTCTGTTTCGGCATTACTGCTAGCCAGTTGTTGTAACAGGACAGTTATAACGATGAATATGTACAAGCACATTATTTCCTAATGGCATGATAAACTAGAATCCAAACAGGCATATATCAGCACGTATTAAAGTTGAATGGCAATTAAATCAGCACTGACACATTTTCCGATTTGCCTTCTCGAATTACTCACACAGTTCGTTAAAAATCATGAGACTCAGAAATGGTGCTAAGAATAAGGATTCAAAAGGTATTAATACTTACTAAATTTATATAGATAGTTAACTGAAAAATCTTATAGTCAAAAGGGAATATGAAATTGTATAAATATTTTTGAGCTTGCTTGGCATTTTTTTGTGAAATGTACATTCTTGAAATAAAAAAAATTAGACAATTTTTCCAAAAATAAAGAATACAGCTTCACTGCCAACTTATGGGGAATATATCTGACTACAAATTAAAATAAAATGATCAGTTAATGAAGTTGAACATGACTGACTCACTATTCTGGAGGAAAACTTTACTATTGGCAAGTAAAGTGCATACTTTCTCCAGATTTACAAACAACATCTTTGTATCTCACCTCCCATGGTTGTGGCTCTACTTCTCGTTGATGAGCACTGCCTTCTCGAGACACTTCCTTCAGTTGGAACACCACTGTCTCTTTCGATCTCTTCTTCCCTACTTGTTGCTCCTCTACAGTCTGATCTGGTATGTTCTCCCCATCCTCGAGCCCTCTGCAACTCAGAAAGCTCTAGGACAAGATGCTAAAGAACAGGACTGCTGGCTTCTTCTCCCAGGGTAGACTGAAACTCATCTGCCACTACCTCTTAAACTCATAAAGGCTGAGCAGTACTGCGCCTGGCCTTCCCCGTGTGTACGTTATTTCACAGGGAAGCCGTTCATCTCAGAGGAAAATGAGCTCACAGAACAACATGATGAGACATTTGCAAAGCACTTCTATTTCAAAAGAAAAGATAAAGAAAGCTGTCTCCGTGTTTTCTTCTAGAAGTGTTACAGTTTCAGGTCTTAAATTGGAATCTAATGCATTTCCAGTTAATTTTCATGAGTGGTGTAAAACAGGGTTCCAGTTCCATTCATTTCTTTTTCTTTAGATCCTCCGATCTTATTCATCTTATAACTGAAAGTTTGTACCCTTTTACCAATCTCTTTCTATTTTCCCCACCCCTGGCAGCCACTTTTCTACTTTCTGTTTGCGTTTGACGTTTTTTTTAGATTCCACATATACGTTATACCATGTAGCATTTGTCTTTTTCTGTCTGGCTTATTTCACTTAGCATAATGCCCTCAAGGTGCATTTATTTTGTTGCAAAATGGGAGGATTTCTTTCTTTTTTAAAGCTGAATAATATTCCATTATATATATCTAAATATATATGTATATATATACCATATAGTCTTTATCCTTCATTCGTCAATGGACACTCAGGTAGTCTCCATACTTTGGTTATTGTGAATAATGCTGCTGTGAACCTGAGAGGACAGATATGCCTTTGAGATAATGATTTCATTTCCTTTGGATAAATACCCAGAACTGAGGTTGCTGGATCATATGGCTGTTCAATCTTTAATTTCTTGAGGAACTGCCATATTGTTTTCCATAGTGGCTGAACCAATTTATATTCCCACCAAGAATGTCTAAGTGTTCCTTTTTCTCCACATCCTTGCCAGCATTTGCTGTCACTTGTCTTGTTAGTAATAGGCACCCTAAGAGGTGTGAGGTGATATATCTCGCTGTGGTTTCCAGTCACATTTCCCTGATGATTAGTGATACTGAGCACCTTTTCATGTAGCTGTTGGCTGTTTGTATGTATTCTTCATTTTTTCTTCATTGAGGAGCTAGGTACTACACCAATTACTATGGAGATAAAGATGAAAAAACTGGCATACTGGCATAGACTCTGTCCTCACAAGGCCTGAGGGGACCAGACAAGAAAACAGCAGCTACAACAGAGGCAGCACAGCACAGCAGTTAAGACCCCGGGGGCCCTGGAGTCAGATTGCCCAGGTTTGAATTTGGCTCTACTTCTCACCAGATCAGTGACTTCTGGCAAGTGACGTAATCACTTTGTGCCTCAGTTTCCATCTCTGTGAGATGGGAATTATAACAGTAGTCTCTGTCCCACAGGCTATTTTGAGAATTTAAGTATATCACTTAGAATAGCAACTGGCACATAGTAAAAGTAAGTACTATATGTGTTTGTTTTTTTTTTGAGGAAGACTAGCCCTGAGCTAACATCTGCCAAACCTCCTCTTTTTTGCTGAGGAAGACTGGCCCTGAGCTAATATCCGTGCCCATCTTCCTCTATTTTATATGTGGGACACCTACCACAGCATGGCTTGCAAGCAGTGCCATGTCCGCACCTGGGATTCGAACCGGCAAACCCCCGGCCCCTGAAGCAGAACATGCGGACTTAACTGCTGCGCCACCGGGCCGGCACCTATATAAGTTTTTGATAAAGACAATGATCATGCTAAAGATCAGGGATGTAGGAGTGTACAAGAGGACCCTGACCTTCCTTTGAGAGACCCAAGGGGACTTGCCCAGCCAGGCATGGGGGTGGCTTTGCTGTAAGAAGGTTTTAGACCCAGGTTCACTTCAACAAGGACAGATGCCTCCTCCCCAGGACTTTCATTCTTCTGCATGTGGATATCCAGTTTTTCTAGCACCATTTATTGAATAGACTATCCTTTCCACATGCATGTTCTTGGCACCTTTGTTAAATATTAGCTGGCTGTACATGCATGGGTTTATTTCTGGGCTCTCTGTTCTCTTCCATTGGTCTGTCTATCTGTTTTTACATCAGTACCATACTGTTTTGATTACTATAGCTTTCTAACCTAGTTTGAAATCAGGAAGTGTGATGCCTCCAGCTTTGTCCTTCTTTCTCAGGATTCTTTTGGCTATTTGGGGTCTTTTGTGTTACCATACAAATTTTAGGACTGTTTTTCTGTTTCTGTCCTATATGCCATTGGAATTATGATAGAAAGTTCATTGAATCTGTAGATGGATGTGTTAATTAACTTAATTGTGGTAATCATTTCATAATGTATACGTACTATATCAAATCATCATGTTTAAATATATACAACTTTACTTGTCAATTATACCTCAACAAAGCAGGAAAAAAAAGAAAAAAGTACACTGCATTACAAGTTGTATCAGGAGCAGAAATATCAATATAGAAAGGCCTAGAATGTCATAGTAATCACACTAAATTATATAAGGAAATATGTTATCATGAAAATATCAGAAAGAACCAAGCAAAATGTTAGATGTGAAAAATTTGAGAGTTTAAACAGAATTCAATAGATAGAACAGATACAGCTAGAGACAGAGTAGAAAACTGTAAAATCGGAAGCAGAAATCTCATAGAAGAGGATACTCCAAGAAGGAAATATAAGAGATATGATGAATAAAAATGGAAATGTAACATGCAGATCATAGGAGAGTCCGAAAGATTGGAAGACAAAAGCGAAGACCAAAAAATATTTGAAAAACAATGAAGGTAAATGTATTGTAATGAAAAAAAAAAAAAAAACAAGAAAACTGGCAGAGACTTTATGCTGTTGACAGGGCTCGTGCATCACCAGAGAGGAAAGATAGGAAACACTTCAAGTCTACATGCAGAGTGAAAATTAAAATATCAAAGACAAAGAGAATAGATTGTATGGAAAAAGAGAAGAGCACAGAAAAAAGAGCGAAACAAAGGAGACAAATATACGAGTGAGAAAAGATGATGGAATTGTATTTCCAGAGTTTGAAGGAAAAGAATTTTATTCCAGCAAATTGTCACTTAAATAGAGGGCATGAAAAGATATTCTTGGCCATATAAGGCTTCAGAAGTTTTGTTATATTAGAACCACAGAGAACACAGATGAATGTGAAGTATATAAACAATAATAGAGATGGATTCAGGAGATGTCTGAAGAAAAGATGAACAGATGCCTTAGTAACATTTGTTACTGTCTTCAAATACGTAAATCTCTATCTATTTATCTAGTTGTCTCTCTCTCGCCACCTATTTATCTAACTATATCTCTATCATAAACCAGTCTTAGAAAGCTACATAATAGCACGATGTCGTTGGGAGGAGACCAAGAGTTTTAAGAATGTGGAAAAATTCTTTTATTCTTACGCTGAAAATAAGAATGTCATTTTTTTAAAGTAAGGGAAGATGAAAAAAATATAAAAAATCAAGGCAAACTTATATGATAAACTATGTTGTTGAAACAGATCTAAATATATTGATATTAACAATCAATAGAAATGGACTAAACTTGCCAGTTAAGAGACTAGGATTGACAAATATAATAATAATGGCTTGGAGTGTCCCAGAGCGCTTCTTTTTTCTGTCCTTACTCTCTTCTCCGTGATGATGTCATTTAGTCTTGTGGCTTTATATACCATTTAAATACAGATGACTCCCAGATTTATATTTCCAACGTGGACTTCTTTCCAGAACTCTAGATTCATGTACCCAATTACCTGTTCAACAATGATAAAATCAGAGGCTCCATTATTAGACGAGTTAACGGGATTATAACCTGGAGTGAAGTTTTCCATGAGAAAGTGGCATTTGTAGTAAATTTTAAAGAATGAATACAGGAGAAAAGTTGAAGCTGGGCCGGGAGCAAGGGACTTTCAGGGAAAAAGGAACAGATTCAGCAAAGACTCTGAGTCAGAAAGGACGCTAGTATATTTGAGGAATTGAAAAAATGTCTTTGTGGTCATACGTGAGAACACTACAGGAAAGTGTTGCAAATAAGGCCTTATAGATAAATTAGGACCAGGATCCTCCATAGCCATTTAATCCTTGTTAAGGATATTGATCTTTATACTAATAAAAATGAGAGCTGATTGAAGGATATTTAGCAGGGTCACTCAATGATCAGATTTTGATTTGGAAAAGAGCCTTGAGAAAATAAATGGAATGTTACTCATCTCCAACATTTAGCAACACGTGGTGTATAGCAGAGGCTCAAAAATGTCCTTTGAATGTATGTGAGATTATTTAGAGCCACATTGGTTAATAATTAAGTTTTTAAGAATTTCATTATTACTTTCCAATACTAGAAAGCAGTTTTTCATCAGCCCTGTAAAATTGAATTACTTCATGGAAATACTCTGTGTTTACATGATTTTAGAGTTATTGTAGGTTAGCAATGAGTTGTGCTTTTCAGGAGTCATGATTTATCCATTTAACATAAACTTGAAAAGCCAGAGTGAATATATTAGGAGTGTCAATATCTACTACACGTTTAAAAGTCCTTAGGTCATTTTATGTTCCTAGGTAAAACTTCAACTTTTTTGGACTCAGTTTCATTTCAGCACAGTGGGCTGTTACTTGAAATTAAAAATAAAAAAATTTCACACATGGTCGGCAAACCAAATCTGCTGAGGTTTCTATAGGTCTAGCTTGCTGTTGTCTGCTATTTAATTAACCGGCTCACAAAATAAAATGTCCTCAGTTTAATTTCCATTCCGTAGCTCAATACTGTAAACTAGTCCCAGCATAATTAAAAGCCTTGAATTCTCCCAGGAATGATATTACCAATAAGCAACCAATCCATGAAATAGAGAAGCCTGAGTGTTTCTCTGCTAAATTGTGTGTGTTAATAAACCTGCACAAGTGTTCTTTGCTTAATCTGACCGAGCTGAGAAAACCCAGCTGGCGTTCAAGCTACCTGCTCTTCAAACCTCTCCAAGCATCTGAACTCCGGGGGAGCTTCATTAAAGCTAATATAGGAATTGCATTGTATTTCATTGAATTTCATTAAATTTTCTTTGTGCAAGAGCTTACTCTCAGATAATACAAATTCACTCCAATGTCACCAAGTATAATTATTGTCAGGTTTCAAGTTTCATGTTTATCTTGAACCAGAGGAAAAAGAAATGTAATATAAGGTTCTCTTTTTAAGACCATTTGAATTTGATTTGTAAATAGAAGTCATTCACAAGCTTCCTAAACAATATAAAGAAGGTATATATTAGAAAATCCCACTCTAACCCTTGTACTCCATCTTTTATTAGTTTCTTGTGTCTCTTTCCAGAGCTTATTACACAAATAATAGCAAATAAGAATATATACTCTTACTGTTCCCCTTTTATACAGCAAAGTGAGTGATATTATACACCACCATGCAGTTTGCTTCTGTTTGTTTAAAATGTCTTAGAGATAGCTCTATAGCAATATAAGCTTTTAAAAGAAAAACAAAAAGGCTACGACTTGACTAATGTCATTTAGAAACCTTACTCAGTTTTATGTATATGATGTCTAAAATTAAATGGAATTTCTTTTTTGGCTAGTCATTATTCCAAAAAATCAGTGATTTGAACTTTTAACTAAAATAACTACACGAGGTACCACTTACCTAGTTATTGCAGCCTTATACAAAGAATCTGATTACAGAATTGTGAATGCCGCCACCAATTGCTTCAGCAGTCACAGTGAACAGAGGATAAATATAGAATGAGTAGTGTTTTGCCACAGTATTTGTATAAATATTCTAGATATGCAGGCTTTCCCATCAAAGTCAAATATTTTCAGAGATGTAGCCTATTGCTTGTTATTTTGATATTTTTGTTGCAATGCGTTAAAAAGTTTTCATGGTTTGGATCAAATGTAGCTTCTATGAATGATGCTCCTTCATCTGAAATGCCCCAATACAGGATCATTTTGCTGATAAATAGAAAAAAAATAGGAAAGTTTGGTGGCATTATTGCTTTATTTCCTGAAGGATTGCATATTCCTTTAATTGTCAAACCCAAACTGATCTCACACTTGAAAAATTATCACTTGAATAGCACGCATTTATTCAGAGTGTTCGGGTGAATGTTAACGTGCAGAATGCTAGTGACTGTGAATGAAGGAGAGGATGGGCATTGTGCTGTATTTCATAGATGTTTTCTTGGCAGATGACAATAAGGAGCTGGTGCTGTTGATTTTGATGCTGACTTTGCATGTTGCATATTTAAAGAAATTCAATATCAGAATTGATTTAGGTTGAACAATTGAGCATGCATACTAGAACATCTCAATTAATTGTCAAATTCGCAGAACTTGCAGGCTAAAATAAGCACACAGAAATCTCTCTGAGTTTGATTTAGGAACTCTGCTTTAAAATGGCTGTAAAAATCTCAGCTGAAATGTTCTGTGTCCCCCTGTGATGACTCACCCTGGTGGTCAAAAATGTTTTAGAGAAATGTTTCCCCACGAATATTCTCACGCATTTATTTTTATCTTGACCTGAGTGGAAATGAAGAATTATATTCTGAAGCTGGTATTCCTTCTTATAAATGAGATCTAGATAAACCTTTTCTTCTCCAGGCTAGATCAGGAGTCAAACCTGAGGCCCAATTTATGAATGGGGGCTGTTTTGTTTTAAAAAGGCATTATACCTATAAAAACAGGGTTATAATACAATCAGTTTAGGACCTACCATTTTACCTGACCTACTTCATTCAGGTAAATGAGCATCTTGTGGACTTTTAAAGATGTATCTTTGAATTAAATGGTCTCATTTTTCTGAATCCACCTTTTATTTGTGAAGAATATTATAGTACTGAAACTGGTGGTACTAACTTCTCTCACTTAACAAACTGTGAATAAGTTTCATCCATGTTTTTACATAGATTAATAGTTACTCGCTTTTACTGCTAAGTATGCCGTGATATGGGTGTACTGCGTATTGTTTATCCATTCCCCTGTTGAGGACTATCTCTGTTGACTTCAGATTTTGGAGATACGAATAAGACTGCTATGAAATTTTGCACACGAATTGTGTGTATGTGTGAACATGTTTTCAATTCATTTGAGTAAATACCTAAAGTGAGATGGCTAGGTCTTCTGTTAATTGTATTTACTTGCCAAATACAATTCCAAAATGTTTGTACCGTTTTGCATTACCACCAGAAACATATGAGAGTTCCCATTTTCCACATTCACATCAGCTCTTAGTATTATCAGTATTTTTGATGTTTGTCATTTTAATAGGCATGTAGTAGTAGGTATGTTTCTAATTTGTATTTCCGTAATGATAAAGGATATTGAGCACCTTGTCATAGGCATATTTGTCATCTGTATTTTTCCCTTTGGTGAACTGTCTTTATAGATATTTTTTTCAAAAAAATTGTTTATTTCTTTTCTTGTTGTGAGTTTTAAGAGTTCTTCATTTATTCTAGGGGGACAAAAGTTCTTTATCATTTAGACCATATGCAGTTAGTTTCTTCCAAATTATGGCTTGTCTTTTCGTTCTCTTAACAATGTCTTTTATAGAGTGAACGTTTTTAATATTGGAAAGTGCCATTTACCAATATTTTTAATGGATCATGCTTTTGGTGTGGTATCAGAAAACTCTTTCCAGGCCTGGCCTGGTGGTGTAGTGGTTAAGTCGTGCACCCTGCTTTGGCAGCTCAGGATTCAGCGGTTCGGATCCCGGTTGCAGGCCTACCTACCACTTATCAAGCCACGCTGTGGCAGGCGTCCCACATGTAAAATAGAGGAAGGTGGGCACAGATGTTAGCTTGGGGTCAATCCTCCTCAGCGAAAAGAGGAGGATTGGTGGCAGATGTTAGCTCCGGGCTAATCTTCCTGAAAAAAAAAAAAGAAAAAACCTCTATTGCCAAACCCAAGCTCCCATATCTCTTTTCTCTTTTTCCTCTAAAAATTTTAGAGTTTTAATTATATATTTAGGCTTATTATCCATTTTGAGTTAATTTGTGTATAAGGTGTGAGGTACGTCCTGAGATTTTTTTTTTTTTTTTTAACATGTGGATGTTTAATGTTCTGGTACTTTTTGCTGAAAAAACTATCATTTCTTCACTAAATTGTTTCAGTTTCTGTGTCAAAAATCAGGCGTCTGTATTTGTGTGGATCTATTTCTGGGCTCTCTATTGATCTATATGTCTATTCTTTTGTCAATATCATTGTTTTTTTTTTTACTACTGCTTTTTAAAATAAAAATTGTATATCTTTAAGGTGTACAGCATGATGTTTTGATATACATATATAGTGAAATTATTACTATAGTCAACCTAATGAACATATCCATCTCCTCATATAGTTACCTTTTGTGAGTGTGTTTGTGTGTGTGTGTGTGTGTGTGTGTGTGTGGTGAGAGCACCTGAAACCTAGTCTCTTAGTAAATTGCCAGTATTCAATACGTTATTATTCACTGTAGTCATCATGATATATACTAGATCTCTAGGTGCTTTCATCCTACATAACTCAAACTTTGCACGCTTTGACCAACATCTCCTCATTTTCCCCACCTCCTGGCAAACACCTTTCTACTGTCTGCTTCTGTGTATTCAACTTTCTTAGATTCCACTTTGTCTAGTTTGGCTATTTGAGTAATGGATTCATATAACGAACTGAGAAGTTTCTGCCACCTTTATTTTCTCAAAGAGATTTTGTGGAATTCTTATTTTTTTGGTTGATGTTTAGTAGAATTCCAAAATTTGGGGAGAATTCACCAGTGAAAGGAATCTAGGCCTGGGGTTTATATTTTTGGAATGCTTTTAACCATAATTCAATGTAGTTAACAGATATAGAGCTATTCAGATTATTATTCCTTCTTGAGTGAGAGATAGTTTGTGTTTTTTTAAAGGACTTGGTGAATTTTAATTTAAGTTGTCCAATATATGGGCATAAAGTTGTTTGAGGTAATCCCTCTTTATCCTATTTAATGTCTGTGAAGTCCACAGTGATGTCTCTTCCTTCATTCCTGATATTGGTAATTTGAGTCCTCTCCCTTTATTTTTTGATCAATTTGGCTAAAGACTTATCAATATTATTGATCTTCCCAACCAATCACCTTTGGATTTGATTGAATTTCTCTATTATTTCTATTATTTTTTTAATAAATTTTAAAAATTGTATTTAATCGAATAATTTGACAAATTTTAGTACGTATTCACAAAGTTGTGCAACCATCACCACTATCTAATTCTAGAATATTTTTGTCACCCCAGGAAAAAATCCAGTACCCATTAGCAGTCAATCTCCATTGCATGTGCCCTCAAACCGTGATAACACTAACCTACTTCCTCTCTTCATGAATTTGTCTATTCTGTACGTGTCATATAAATAGAATCATATAAGTCCTTTTCTGTGTGCTTTTTTCATTTACCATAATATAATCTTTCGAAGGTTCATTCATATTGTAGCATTAATCATTATTTCATTCCCTTTTTCTTTTCCTTTCTTTTGGCTAACATTCCACTGTATGGACACACCACATTTCGTTTCTCTGTTCATCAATTGATGGACATTTGGGTATTTCCCGCTTTCTGGCGATTATAAATAATGCTTCTGTGAATACTCATTTACAAAGTTTGGTGTAGACATATGCCTTCAATGCTCTTGAGTATACATCCAGGAGTGAGATTTCTGGGTCATATGCTAACTTCATATTTAACTTTTTGAAGAACTGCCGAATTGTTTTCCAAAGCAGCTGCACCATTTGACGTTTCCATCAGAAATGTGTGGTCCAATTTTTCCATAGCCACAGCAACACTTTTTATTGTCTGTCATTGTGATTAAAGGCATTCTAGTGGGTCTGTAATGGCATTTCATTGTGGTTTTGATTTGCATTTCCCTAGTGTCTAATGATGTTGAGCATTTTTTATGTGCCCATTGGCTATAATCCACGTATGATAATGGCGAATTCTGTTTTTATTTTCCTCAAAATATCATAATTTCTCTTTAATTTTTCAAAGATACTATTGCTAAATATAGAATTCTTGGTTCACAGTTTGTCTTTCAACACTTTGAATATAACATCCTACTGCATCTTCACCTCCATGGTTTCTGATGGACGATCAGCTATTAATACTATTGAGAATTGTTTGTACATGATGAATTACTTCTCTCTTACTGTTTTCATCATGCTCTTTGTCCTCTGTTTTCTTTTTTTAAAGATTGGCACCTGAGCTAACAACTGTGGCCAATCTTTTTTTTTCTGCTTTATCTCCTCAAATCCGCCCGGTACATACTTGTATATCTTAGTTACAGGTCCTTCTAGTTGTGGCATATGGGACGCCGCCTCAACGTGGCCTGACAAGCGGCTCCATGTCCACGCCCAGGATCCAAACCCTGGGCTGCTGCAGCGGAGCATGGGAACCTAACCACTCGGCCACGGAACCGGCCCCTGCCCGTTGTTTTTGAGAGTTTGAATATGGTGTGTCCAAGAGAGGATCTCTTTGAGTTTATCCTACTGTGAATTTTTTGAATTTCTTGGACATATAGGTTAATGTTTTTCAACAAATTTTAGATGTTTTCTGACATTATACCTCAAATATCCATGATGTCTCTATATGTCTATCCTCTCCTTCTTAGACTCCTATTATAAGTATGTTGGCAACTTGATGGTCTCCAACAGGTCACTGAGGATTTATTCATTTTTCTCCATTAATTCTTTTATTTCTATTATATGTACTGGACAATCTCTATTGACTAATTTTTAATTTCACTGATTGCTTTCTTCTTCCGGCAGAAATTGGTTGAGTCCCTGTTGTGAATTTTTATTTCAGTTATTGTACTTTTCAAAGCCAGAATTTTCATTTTTTTTAAATAATCTCTCTCTTTATTGATATTCTTTATTTGGTGATACATTGTTCTCATACATTGTTTTTAGTTCTTTGACATATTTATAATAGTTGATTTATAAAGTCTTTGTCCGGTAAATCTAACATCAGGGCTTCCACAGAGACAGTTTTACTGACTGATTTTTTTTCCTGTGTGGGTCCTATTTACGAATATCTTTGCATATCTCATAACTTTTGTTATTGTTAAAAATTGGACTTTTTAATATAATGTAGCATAGTGTTTTAAAACAACTTGTTTATAATTTTGGGAAATCTTGGTTTTCCATTCCATACTTATGAATGTAATTTTCTTTGACATTTAGAGATTATTTTCTCAGTAAACAAACAATAGCATAGCATCAGGATCTATGTATTTGAAATCCTTCTTTTTCACTAATTTTCTTGGGATCCTTGGTGCAATTTCTTTGTTTGGAGACTGTAGTAGTATATGCCACAACTATGAAAGAAAGTTTGGAAGAATTTACTTATAATACCATCACATAACATTTGTGTATATTTCATATGAAGGCTATACTTGTGTGTCAAACCATAACATTATTTTACTCACTGCAAAGTTTGGTTGTCACAAAAACTGGTTGAGTCCAAGCCTGAAAATTCCTCAGAGGTCAACTGAGAACATGATATTAGGCTAATTACTTTACTTCCTCACTATCTATTCATTTATTTACATTTAGTAACAGTTTTTTGGCCCCTAATTTGGGTTTGTTTCCTATAGCTCCTATTGTGCAGATTTTCGAAAAATTCAATAGTCTTTTTTTCTCAGTATAGATGGCTTATTTATTCATATTTCTTCTAATCCAGAAAATTTTCCAAGTATATATTCTACTTTACTATTTACCATTTCCTACCTTGAAGTATTTAGCATTCATGTTCCAATAGTGTGTTGGTTGATTTCTTAATTGGGTGGAACAGGACTTAGCCTTATGGTTAAATTATATAATTATTTATAATTTATGAATAATAGATGTTATCTAATTTTTATAAACATACAAACAAAATTTTCCAAATAAAAAATCATGTCTTCTATTTTTTTCTGAAAACATAAATAATGCTTTCTAAATTAAAATGAAGTTAAATGCAACAAAAACATGTATTACATTTTCAGGATATCAACAGCCCATTTTACATGTGCAATTTTGACAAAAATAAGTTGTTATATTAAATAAATGTAATTTGAAGGTGATTGTTCATAAACTCTTGACTGTAGCATCAAATAACTGAACTAAATGCATTTAACAACTGTATTTCCATGCATTAGAGAAAATGTCTATTTCTGTAAAAGGAAAAGGAAGAGCATGTGAAGGTAGAGGGTCTGGATAACAAACTCAGGCCACATAAAAATTGCAGTAAACCATCTGTACTTGGACCTAATATTTGCAACTTAAAGAGTTTTTAAAGAGTATTTTTTAAATGGTGTAAAAAAGACAAAAGAAGAAAAGAAAAATCAGAGCGTAAATCCTGTTATGAGGAACAGTAGTAGAGCTGGATAAAAATTCACATTCCAGACTTCTAATGTTATCATTTGCAGGATTTCCATGCACACGCCTCACATAAGAAGACTCAAAGAAAGTAGGGATATATTTCTTTTCAAATCTCCTGATCTTAATGAGATGTTCCCCATGCCTTGGATCCTTGGTTCTACAGTAGTGGACTGTCCCCCCATAGAAGGAGATATAAATTATTGTGCGTCTATACTTCTAATCAGAGCAGTATACTGAACACTGTTAGTGTTCTTCTGGTGTTCAATGGAGGCAGGCAACTTTCACTCACCCCTCAAACTATGCTTCAGCTTTCCTTGCTTTAGACTGCTAACTCACTGTTCACTTAATTAGCTGTGGGTCTGGTCTTTACCTTGAGGCTAAGAGATCACTTATCCAGACACTTCTAAAACTGCTGTGATGGCAAACCACAATGCTGTTCCATCAAGAACAGGCTGTGGAAATTATTCTTAGTTCCTCCAGGAATGGAAATCATGAGCACATCTTGATGTTTTCGCTTCTGCAGGTGAAGTAGATAGGACTTGTAGTATTCATCTTTTTACTTCGTATTGTCATCTCAAGGCTAAGAAAGACAATACATATTTACAGAAGTAATATGTCTTAAAAGATAAAATTATCTTAACATTTAATGGTCTTAATTCCATTTTAAATGAATTTAATCAGATGATATTTAATCTTTTATGTGCTATTTGGGATGTCCTAAAGTCAAACTAGAAGGATATAATGTGTTATGTTAATTTGTGAAGATGAAAACACACAGAATTTGACATAATTTTAATTAATTGCCTGCCAAAGCAGGAAGAGAGAATACATGATTTTGAAGGAATTCAGAAGGACCGTAGGAGAGCTACAAAGGATTAGTGATAAACTTAGTATGGTTCAGAAGTGGATTGAGACTATGAGGCAGGAGCCAAGCGAGTAGAGACGGAGAGGTCTAGGTTAAGATGGAAATAAAGGCAGGAGAGAGAATCAGCAGGGGATAAGCAAAATGTTATCAGATAGATCAAGCCTGAAGCAACTTGATGGGCAAAGCAAAAAGAGGATGGCTGAGTAGAAGCAGATAGATATATCCTGAGTAAAGCAAATTATTCTTCATAGATGCAGAGCAGATAAGTAAAACAGCAAGGTCAGTAGGAGTTCCTAGCAGGAGCTGGGGTGGGTCTGTGGTTGATCACTTGTCTTCAGCCTGGTGGTCATAATTACAAAGGCTTCTGTACTTTCTCCCTTCATTCTGGATTGAAAGCTTGACCTAATAGTATTAGGCAAGTCCCATTCACTCAAACAACCAAAGCTTTTGACAAAGTGTGTCTCTTGAAGCACTGGACCTACAACCTTCCTTATAAACACACATTCATGAAATTATGCATATTATTTCCCTCATATTGAAGTCTTCAAAATATATTGAAAATCTAAAGGCTCTGGAAAGTCCTGCTGCAATCAAACTTGATTATCATGTGTAGCTCAGACTTTCCCCCAAATTGTTTAACCAGGTATTTGTTTATTTATTTTATTTTTTTTGAGGAAGATTAGCCCTGAGCTGACATCCATGCCCATCTTCGTCTACTTTATATGTAGGATGCCTGCCACAGCATGACCTGACAAGTGGTGTGTAGGTCTGTACCAGGGACCCGAACCAGCGAACCCTGGGCTGCCAAAGTGGAAAGTGTGAACTTTAACTGCTGATCCACTGGGCTGGCCCACCATTTGTTTAGTTTTTACTTGTTGTAGGATATAATTTCACATCTTACACAACACACTCTGAGAAGTGCTGCTTTAATTATTCTGTTTTACTGAGAATAGTCCTTCAAATGTTTGGAAAGAGTTTTATTATTCTTATTAGACATTCTACTCTCCAGGCTTCAAGTTCCAATTTCCTTGTATGAAGAGCTTTCTAAATCCTTCATTACTATAGCGAAAAAAGGCATCTTAAAATTACATTTGTGAAATAATATAAAGGAACAAGAAATTGGGGGTCATAGAAATATGACTTTACATTTTTGGTCTATTACTAACTCCTTAAGTCAAAAAGGGTCGCATTTCCCCAGAAGAGTGATGGGAAAATCTTAGCAAATGATTTTATTAATAAAAAGATTTCAAGATATCTATAACGAATATTTGAAAATAGAAAAAAAATCACATTAAATAATTTTTAAAAGTTAGACTAATTTGCATCAAAACTCTTAGAAGATGTTTTCTCTTTGATCCACATTTTCTAATTTTATGAATCTGTCCTAAGGTAATAATCAGATAAGGAGGCATATAATTGTATATAAGAAAGCTTAATGAAAAGCTGTTTATAATGATGAAATGTATAACAGAACAAGACGTTGCCAATGAAACACGGTTTAATATTTTTAAACAATATATTTTTAGAAAATTCTTGTTGGATGTATATCAAATTCTAACACTCCTTATCTCTTAGAAGTGAGAAAATAACTGCATTTTTCTTCCTTTTCGCTATCTGCATTTGCTAAATTTTTATAAAATGAGCATGGATTACTTGTGTAAATTTTAGAATAATGAGAATCAGTTGGCATAGAATAAGAATTAAATATTTCTTTGAATTTTTAAGAGCACTTTGAATCTTTGTAAACCATCCTAAAGAAATTCAAACTTGATTTAAATGAAATGCTTCAAACTTGGCTTAGCCATGGAAATTGCGTGCTTCTCTATAGCATCCCCGAAACAGTGTCTATTTCCATCCTCACTGAGTACAAATGACAAGATGAACTGATAAATTCAGAAAAATGTCCCAGAGTGTTCCCGATAACAGTTATAGTATTTGCTATATCAATATTTTGTAAATCTACTGGAGACATTTTGCTGATAGCAGTTTGGCTCACAATTTTGTTCCACGAAATTAGGTCACTGAAACTTCAAGCAAGACCTGATTATTTGAACCAGTCTAATACTTTTTAGTTGTCTAAACAGACTGTGAATGTACAGGCAGAGCCAGGCTCTGGCACTAATTGGGTTCTGCTTTGTGTGGCATAGCCTTACTTAATATTCTCGGTGCCATAGTAAATCTTACCACAGTTTAGGCTGCCTATTGAGATCTAGCCGGGAAGAACCCAGAATGGGAAAAGCTTCTAACAGCTCAAACGTTCTTTGAATGTTACAACATGTTATGGGACAAATTGCAGAATCAGAAAATAGATACTGAAAACATCAAGGGGCGTGAAACTGGTGCCCATGTCTCTTAACTCTCATGAATCCTAACAGGGCAACTAACTTCCTGTTTTGTGCACCTGCCTTTCTCTGCTTGACTCAAGACATGTTAGCATTTTGGAGGGTGAAAATGGAGGTTGCAAACCAAAATCAAATAATTATACATCCTACAAAAATATATACTGTTCCTACAGCTGTTGAAGTGAATAAAAAAATTAAACCTTCTATTTGCTACTATCATTAAAGCATAAAATAGTTTATACTGTCAAAAATATTGTCAAAAATAAATATTTATAAATCCAGCTTATATGGATTACTAAATTACAAAACTTCAAATACCTAGCACTAAAGATAATGTTTAAAATCTATTATTTTCTGTTAACAAGAATATTCCCTGATTATATATTATCACCAAATCATAACTCTTGGGTAGAATTCTGTTATAAATTTGAATAATTTAAAAGCAAAGAGTTTTTATGTATAAAATGTCAGAAAACTGTGCATTCTAAGTTCCGCTTTCTAATGAACAATATGTTTCTTCACATAATTATAGTTACACTTTAAGTGAAAAATCACAATCGCAATTGTAACCTGGAAGGACATTTAGTAAGTCATTGAGTCCAATCTCTTGCATAATTCAGGAATCCCTGTGCATTTTTGGACATTACACAAAAAAATTCGCAAGGCAGCACGCTGTTGATGAAAGGACTTATTATGAACCTTTTCCTTTAAAAGGAATTTAGAGTTAGTGTAGGTTCCAGAATTTCTGTAAGGACTGAAGCTAGGTATTCCTAGAACATCACATGAGGTTTGTAAAATCGACTGACCTCTTATTGTAAAATCAATAAGAGCGAGAATTTTATTGGAATTGTGGGGTTCAAAACTGTACCAACACTTCCTTGGAGGCATTATTGCGTAAACTAGTTCAAAACGATTATCACTGGTCAGCACTTCAAATATTCAAAGATAATTATAATATACCTTTTAACCCCTCCTCAGTCTGACCATCATAATTCCTTCTCCCATACAGCATATAACATGTTTTCTCTGCTCTCCTTGTTTCTAGTGAAGATTTCTAATGAGTTCCCCAGTTTATATGAAAGATGAACTATTACCTTAACTTCTGTCCGCAGAGACCAATTAAGCTTTCAATTTATGTTTTTAAAATGTTTCTTCTTTTGAAATAATTTTAGACTTACAGCAATGTTTGCAAAAAATTATAAAGAGAATTCATGCATACACTTCACCAGCTTCCCCTAATATTAATGTCTTACATAACCATGGTAAATTGATCAAAACCAGAAAAGTAACATTAGCACAATATTACTAATTGAACCATAGACCTCATTCAAATTTCACCAGTTTTTCCACAAATTCCCTTTTAATGTTCCTGGATCGCATCCGGGATCCCGCGTACATTTAGATGTTCTCTCTCTTTCCTTTCCTCCAATCTGTGCTAATTTCTCAGTCTGTCCTTCCCTTTCTTGATATTAGCACTTTGAAGAGTACTGGTTAGTCATTTGGTAAAATGTCCCTCGTTTTGGATTTGTCTGTTATTTTCTCCTAATTGGAATGAGGACATGCATTTTTACATAAAACTTCCAATTAATATATGTAGAATGAAAGAAGGATAGAAAATTATCTTTAGGAAAATATCACAATAATAATTGCTACAGATAAGGTCTATTGATCAATGCTACAATTAGCAATCTTGATTCTTTTTTAGTGGAGAATGGTGTCTAGAAACCAAGATCTGGTTGCTATGAGTGCTCATTGCTGCTGGAGTAGCATTGTACCTAGGCTCTCTCAGTGGATAGAATTATGAAATATATGTATTTACATTAATCCAGTCATATATACACATCTGTATTTACCTCTGTATCTTTTTATCCATATATTTAAAAATATGAGGTTATATAGATATCTTTGTTTTCAATCTAATAGCACAAACTTTATTTTAGCCTTCTCCCTTTTCTTATTTGTAACTTCTTATTCCAAATGTAAAAAATTAAGTTCATTATATACAATATATATTCTTATATTATCAATTCTAGTATATACATAAAGGCATTTTAGGATTGCTAAACCATACCCATGTGAAAAACCAATTCACTAACTAGATTTCGGTATTTCTGTACAGCTCCTGTTGTCTTCAGCTTTACAGTATGTAGTCAAGATGCTGTTGTCCGAAGTAAAATAATCGTTCTTTTCTTGCTCAGTGTAGTAATGTTATCTATTTGCAATACAGCTCAGTTCATTTGAAATTGTTTTTATCCCACTTTGCCACCTCCATTCTTATTTGTTTTGTTTATTTTTTTGAAGGTTTGTGAAACAATGCTATAATGTTAAGAGTCATGGCTAAACAAAACCTACTAAGAGAAGTGCCACTTCTTCTCCATTCCCATTTCACTCTTCTTTTCATTCCTTTCCCCTCAACCCCTCGAAGTAACCAATCTTTTTATTTTCTGGCTTATTTTTCCTCCATTTCTTTTGCAAAGATGAAAAGATAAATGCGTATTTTCCTGTGTCCTCGTCTTCCTTACATGAAGGATAGCATGCTTTTTTCAGTCAACAGTTGTATTAAATTTGCAGGGCCGCCATAACAAAGCACCATAGAGTGGCTCGCTTAAACAACAGACAGTTATTTTCTCACCGTTCTGGAGTCTAGAAGTCCAAGTCTACAAGTGTTGACAGGAATGGTTTCTTCTGAGGCCTCCCACCTTGGCTTGCAGTTAGTAATCTCCCTGTGCCTTCACATGGTGTTTCTGTGTGTATCAGTGTCCTAACCCCGTTTTATAAGGACACTAGTCCTATCGGATCAGGGCCCATCCTAATGGCCTCATTTAACTTAATCACCTCTTTAAAGATCTTATCTCCAAATATAGTCCCATTCCAAAGTACTGGGGGTTAGGACTTCAACATACGAACTTTGGGAGAACACAATTCAACCCATAACAACAGTCTATGCTGGAAAATACTCCATATTTAAGTTGATAAAAACCTCCCTCTTCCATCCTTTTAAACAACCTCCTAGTATTCCATTTTGTAGATGTACCAATATTCATTCATTCACTCTCTTCTGCATAACACAGGACGTTTCAGATATAATGCAGTCACAAAGCATGCTGCAATTCATAACTTTGTGCATATCTATTTTCATATAGATAGAGATGTGTCTTCAGGATAGGTTCCTAGAAAGGAGAGTGCTTGGTGAAACAGTAAGGGCATATGTCATTTTATTAGGTCTTGAAATATTCCTGTCTGACAGAGTTTTACTGGTTTATATTTCAAACATCAGTGTATTGGCGTGCCTGTTTCACCAGCACCACACAGAGTTTTTTTACTCTCTGGCAATTTGAGACATGAGAAATGTTACCTCAGTGTTATTTTAATTTTCACTTCTCTAATTCTGAGTGAGTTTATTTACTTTCTTTTTGTCTGAGGGCCATTTTTATTTCTTTTTGAATTGTCTGTTCATGTTTCCCCAAATTTAAATGCAGTTTTTGGTCTTTTGTCACCCAATTTTTTAAGTACTCTTTGCATATAAGGATATTATCCTTTGTCTGTTATCTATATACTGCAAATATTTCTCCCAAATTGTCAGCTATCTTTTTAACTTATTTTAAAACCTTGCACAATACATACACCCACACACATCAAATTTGTTAATTTATATTTGTTATAAGTGTAAAATCTTTCCCTACCCCAAGATTAAAGAGAAATACACTCATTTTTTCTTAGTACTTGTGTTTTTAATTTTCAAATCTCCAATCCATCCTGAGGTTATTATTGTGAATAGTGTGATATCTGGATCTAATTTTGTTTCCGAATAACTACCCAGTTGTCCCAGACCGGTCAGTAAAACTTTTAGCTTTGGCCCAGTCATTTGATATACCACCTTTATCATATACTGAATTTCCACATGGATTTTGGTCTATTTCTGGGCTTTCTACTCAATGTTTCTGATCTTTTTGTGTATTTGAGTACCAATACCACATTGTCTTTATTACAGTGACTTTATAATACATTTTCATATCTGGAAGAACTAATTCCCTACATAGTTTGTTTTCTTCAGTGTTTTCCTGGCTACAAATCCACGCTTAGTTTTCCGTGCAGACTTTATTATCAGCATGTGTAATTCCATAAGACAGTTTATCAATGTTTTTATGAGGATTCCAATTAGGGAGAACTGAAATTTTATAATGCTGAGTCATTCTATGCAAGAGCAAGGGAATGCCTTTTCATTTGTTTGAGTCTACTTTTATGCTTTTCAGGAGTGTTTTAAAATTTTCTTCATCTTGGTTTGCACATTTTTGTTAGTTTATTCCTAAGTAGTCTTCTTTTTTTGCATTGTGAGTAGGGCTTTCTCTACCATTATGTCTTTTAACTGCTTACTCTCTGTATATATGAAGGCTATTAATCTTCGTTTGAATGCTGGTTTACACCTTGCTATGTTACTGGATTGTCACACACTTTAAGTTATTTTATCATTGATTCTCTTGGGTTTTTAAGGTAATTTATGAAATCTGAAAATATAAATAATTTTAATTCTTTTTTACACATTTTTACGTATCTAATAGATGAATTTTTTCTAATCGTAATGGTAAATACCCTAGTGCAATGTTGTATAGTAGCTGAGACTGTGGCCATCTTTTTCTTATTCCTGACCTCAGTGGTAATGCATGGAGTATATCCCAATGAAATAAGATAGTAACTTCAAATGCATAGAAAAACTATGAAGAGGTACAGAGAGTTCTCATGTTTTCCATACACAATTTCTGCTGTTAATATCTAACATTAGTATGGTTGAAATTAGTGAAATTAATTGATATGTTATTATTAACTAAAGTCCATACATTATTCAACTCTTTAGTTATCTAATATCCTTTTTACTGTTCCAGGATGCCATCTAAGATACCACATTATATTTAGTAGTCATGTCCCTTAGGCTTTGCCTGGCTGTGACAGTTTCTCATACCTTTCTTGTTATTTATGAATGAATAGCTCTCAATTTGGACTTTCGTGATGTTTTTCCCATGCTTAGGTTGGGGGTAAGCACTTTTTGGAGGAGGACCACAGAGGTAACATATTAATTTCATCATATCATATCAAGGTTATTTACTATCAACATGACAGTATCCCTTTTGATATAAAACTTAAATCTGTCTGAGGTAGTGTTTGTCAGGTTTCTCCACCATAAAGTTACTGTCATTTTTTTACCCTTCCATACTGTGCTCTTTGAAAGAATTCACTATATGCAGTCCACACTTATGGAACGAGGAGTTATGCTCCACCTCGTGAGGGGGACATGTACAGAAATCATATGGAATTCTTCTGAGAGGAGTTTCATCTATTTTTCTCTATTTATTTGATCATTTATGTATATTGGTATAGACTCATGGAAGTGGATTATATACTTTGGAATATGTTACTATACTATTTTATTTATTTTCTTGTTCAAATGGTTTTAGCTTTGGTAGCTTTTTCAGTTGGTTCCTGTGTTTTTTGACATTCCATCGTAAGACTTTTTGTTTGTTTATCTGCTTTGAGCAAAAGATTCTCCAGGTTTATCTTGTATAATTCCTCTTCCAGCCTCAGAATCAGTCATTTTTCCGGGAGTCTTGTATCCTTTTATTGGAGAATGGTAACAGAAACCAAGATCTGAGTGTTAGGTTTACTTGTAGATACCCCTGTGTCATTGCTTCTAAACCGTCTCAATTGATAGAGAAAGGAAATACGTGTGTGTATATTAACCCATATATACATACACATATCTATAAATATTCCTATATGTAACCATCTGTATCTATATTAAGCTAAACATTATTTTATGATATTGTTTCCAATTATAATTCATTGCCATATGGATAATTCTAGCATCTTCCTTTTGCTTATCTGTAAATTCCCATCCCAACAATGAGAAACGTGGCTCCCAACATACGTCATCCATTTACTTAACTGTTCATGTACACTTAATTGTGAATATTAGTAACAAAATTGTTAACCCGTATCAATGTGGAAACCAATTTTATCAGGTAGAGTTCAGTGCTTACCCACAGTTTCTTTTGCCTTTTCTTACAGACTCTACCCTTTTACAAAGTTAAGTTAGTGCATTTCCCCCTCATGTTGTTTCAGATACTTATAATACAGTTATATTGTTTCACCACATTCTACATTCCATCCTAGGATCTTCTAACCTCCTAAATGATTTTTTAAAATTTTTTGCAAGGTAAGGTTCACTCTTGGTTCTTTCAATTTCTATGCATCTTGACAAATGCATAGTGACATGTATCCACCACTACAGTATCAGAGAAAACAGTTCTACCACTCTAAAATAAAAATCCCCTATCCTCTTCTCCTCCTCCCAAACTACTGGCAACCACTGGTCTGTTTACCATCTCTCTAGTTTTGCTTTTTCTGGAATCTCATATAATTGGAATCAGACAGTATGTAACCTCTCTCTCATTTAACAATACAGATTCAATGTTCATGCATTTGAATGGTTTGATAGTTCATTCTTTTTTATCACTGAATAGTAGTTTTCATCTCTCTGCTTATATTGCTCATCATTTTTTTCTGTTGTCTAGTTTTTCCATTAAAATCCTTAACATATTAATCATAGTGATAAGAAATTTCCTCCTGATAAATTCAATATCTGTACCACATCCACATCTGCTTCTGATGCTTGCATTGTCTCTTCACACTGTGTTTTTCCTTGCCTTTTAGCATGCCTTGTGATTTTCTTTTTGAAAGCCACATATATTGTGTTGGATAATAGGAACTGAGGTAAACGGACATTTAGTGTGAGGTTTTATATTTATCTTGTTAATATTTGAGCTCTCTTTAATGTTTCCTGTAGCTGAAGCTCCCAGAGGCTTTATATTCCTAGTGGGCTTGTTTTTGAATCCACTGTCTGTTTTTGGGTTCCCCAAAGCATTCTCCGTCAGAAAGAGGCTGTATCTGGAAACTCTTTCAGCTATAACCCACTGGTAATATACCGGATTTTTGTTGTGATGGTGTCAGAACCAGGAGAGGATCTTTCTCAGATCTTTACCGTGAGAACCTGATGGATTTTCTTAACAGAAATCTCACAAAAGTTTGAGGGTTCCCCTAAGACTGTGGCCCGTTGAAGTTTCTCACTGTCCCACTAATCCCCCTCGCAGACATCAGTAATTATTAAAATTACCGTTTAGGTCTTCCAATCAATTTATGACACCATCAGCTTCTGGTCCAAGTGAGTAGATTTCCCTGCTTCTGTCTGGATTTACCTCTCTCTCCATATTTAAGCATGACACTTTGTCCTGAAACTTCAGTTCTCTATTCTGTTTAAGAACAGCCATTGATTCAAGTTTGTTAAGTTATTGTTGTTGTAAGGCCTGGAGTGATGACTTCATGACCTTTACATGTTGATGCTGAAGCAAGAAATCCTGTCAATTGATTTGAAAAGCCTAAAACCATTCTAATTCTTTTGCCTTGGTGAGTTATTTGAACTTTTTCCCTTCAGGTTTAGAAGATTTATTCTTCACCTTTTGAATCTAAAAGTTTTACTTTGCTAAGTCTCGGAGTTATCATTTGAGGTTAGTTTCTTTAGGTACCCAGTGAGATTTTTAGTGTTAGATTCAGCTCTTTTCCGTTACCAGAAACCAGTTTTCTTATAGTTTTAAATAGTAGCTGTATTCCCTTGCTTTATTTTGCTTATTCAAGGACTCTGATACTATATATATTATTCTTCCCTGTGTTTTCATTACTTCCAATATTATTTTTGCTTCTATTTCTATTCCTTTCTCTCCGATCATTTTTACTTCTTTCTTTGTCATTTTCTTTCCTTGGTTATTTTTCTGGCTTTCTTTAAAGCCCTTTATTAAATTATTATTTGAGTCTTTTCTCCTTTGTGCTCCTTCTAATTTATTATGTATCTCAGAGCTAATTTTCTCCTTTTTATATTTCTTTGCTGAGTTTATTCAAATCTTTTTCTCTCTTCCTGATTTTTGTCCATATCTGTTTGTAATTTGTAAATTTCTGATTCAAAGAGATTGCATGTTATTAAATGCTTGTTGAAGGACATTTAATTTTCTTTGGACTGTTGACTTACCATTTTCTGGTTTCATGGATTTTGTTGGTGAGGGGTGTGGAGTTTCCTCAGCTGAAATTATGAAATTCCTCAGTTTTATGAAATGCTCTTTCCTGAATTTATACAATTAGCTTGTGTGAAGTTATCTCTCCTATTGTTGATTTTTAATATTTTCGGGCATTTTACAAGGTTTCTAGATTAACAGTTCCCTTTCTGTCAGGACAGAAAGTCAGGCACTTTGGTGGTTTGCCATGTTTGTCTTGGTCGTGCGTGGTGAGGGTGTAAGTCTTCTTATTTTATAAATTTATTTTGTCTGGCAGGATCTTAAAAATTTCCCTTATTTCTTTTATTCCTTCCCTACCCAAGTTCCAAAGGGTGCTTCTCCCTTTATTTTTGTCTTTTTCTTCCCTAGAATCTATGTGTTTCAAATTCTAACCTTTAATTGCATCTGACTTTTTTTTTTTTTTTTTGAGGAGGACTAGCCCTGAGCTACCATCTGCCAATCCTCCTTTTTTTGCTGAGGAAGACTGGCCCGGTGCTAACATCCGTGCCTATCCTCCTCTAGTTTACATGTGGGATGCCTACAACAGCATGGCTTGCCATGTGGTGCCTTGTCGGGACCAGGATCCCAACCGGCAAACCTTGGGCTGCCCAAGCAGAACATGCCCACTTAACCACTGCACCACCCAGCCGGCCCCTGCATCTGACTTTTAAATTGTGCCTTTCCCTTTAAAGCATAACTGTCTCTTTCAATCAACCATACTCTGAGGTTTCTTCCTTGTATAATCTGCATGGTTACAATTTTAGTATTTTCAGACTTGGGGTGGACTTCATCTTTCTGGTGGCATTTTCTGATCAAACTTGGGTCCCTTCAATGACTTTCTTCTCCTACCTTCCTCCAAGGCTTTTGCCAGCATGAGATTGTATTGGAGATCATTGAGAGGACGTGACCCCTGTGGCCAACAGTTGTCCAGCTGGACCAGGCAATGGGAGACTCCTTACCTCCTCGCACGTCTGCCCCCAGGAGCCACTTCAAGGAGGCAGCCCGTCTGGACAGTGAACAAGACTGAACCTGGTTAAGGCCTCTATGTAAACGCTTAAGATTCTGGCAGACTGGGGGCAGAGATTATCTATCTTGTGGGGCCCAAGACAAGCCACTAACTATTTAAGTTCCCTTGCTTGTCAAACCTGCCACCAACCCGTGTGGAGTGGCCTGCCCCTTTCTTGGGTCTCTCCCCGCCCCAAGTGTATGGGGGCAGTTTCAGATTTCACCCGGGGAACTCCAGACTTTGTGAACCAACAGGTTGGGGCTGGGATTCGGTGTTCTTTTCTCCTTTTACTCAGAGTTAGTTTGAAATGCGTTATTCTTTCTTCAGTGTAGCCTGAGATATATTTTCCATGTAGAATGACTTTTCTCTTATGTTGTTTTGTGTCGCCCTGGGAGGCAATATTAGGAGGCAGGGAGAAAGGCGGCCATAATTGTCTATCTCCATTCAGTATATATTTTCATTTTTTCTATAATTTAAATGAAAAATTCATTCTAGCCTCTCCAGTGAAAATTAAAATGTTAATTATTTGAAATGCACATGCTTCTATGAGATTCTAAATGATACAAGTGATTTTTGCTTTCTAAAATATAATGTCCAGAACATTTATATCCCCATAAATGATATCCACAAAGAAAGGCGTTCGGGGAGCTATTCAATATTCCTATAGTGCTTCCTCTAATGAAAGTTTCCTGACACTGTTTGGAAATCTTTTCAGAACTAGTTTCTACTCAACATTTAAAAATTCCCTCAATCTTTTCAGTCATACCTTATCTTTCCTCGATCATAATACTCTGCTTGATGTTAGCATTATCCTCATTATGTTTAACTATTATCGTAAAATTGAGTTCAGTCTCACAGGATAAAATTTTTCTGTCCATCAATCTATTCATAGAATTGTTTTTATGATACAGAAGACAATTTTGATAGAATAATTAAAAATATTTTGGAAAAGCAAGATGACTATTTGGGAGAAAACGCTAATTTAGATGTGTAATCCTAGTGCATTAGCTTAAAAATTATTCTCCGTACCATATAGCTTCAATTCTCCTGTGGGTAGCAAACGTGTGTTGAATATTTAGGAACACAGTAACATACTTAGTTCATCTTTTGATTTCATTTTATATGTGAAGAAATAAAGATCAGTCAATTATTAAACTCCACAGTACTTTCACAAATGCTTTGTTATCATAATTGGAACCAATTTTACATTTATTTTTATTTTATTATTTATTTATTTATTGTTTTTATTGCAGTAACATTGGATTATAACATTATATAGCTTCCAGATGTATATCATAATATATTTTGACTTCTGTGTCGATTACATCATGTCCACCACCCAAAAACTAATTATAGTCCATCATCACACATCACAAAAGGGGTGCCTAATCACCCCTTTTGACCTCTCCCCTCCCGCCTTCCCCTCTGGTAACCACCAATCCAATCTCTGTTGCTATGTGTTTGTTGTTTTTATGTTCTACTTATGAGTGAGATCATACGGTATTTGACTTTCTCCCTCTGACTTATTTTACTTAGCCTAATACCCTCAAGGTCCATCCTGTTGTCACAAATGGCCGGATTTCATCATTTCTTATGGCTGAGTAGTATTCCATTATGTATATATACCACATCTTCTTTATCCATTAGTCCTTTGATGGGCACCTAAGTTGCTTCCAAGTCATAGCTATTGTGAATAATGCTGCAGTGAACATAAGGGTGCATATTTCTTAATGCATTTGGGATTTGAGTTCTTTGGATAAATACCCAGCAATGGAACAGCTGGATCATATGGTAGATCTATTCTTAATTTTCTGAGGATACTCCATACTGCTTTCCATAGTGGCTGCACCAGTTTGCACTCCCACCAGCAGTGTATGAGGGTTCTCCTCTCTCCACATCCTCTCCAACACTTGTCATTTCCTGTTTTGTTAACTATAGCCATGCTGACCAGAGTGAGGTGATATTTCATTGTAGTTTTGATTTGCTTTTCCCTGATAGCTAATAATTTTGAACATCTTTTCATGTGCCTGTTGGCCATCCGTATGTCTTCTTTGGAGAAATCTCTGTTCAGATCTTTGGCCCATTTTTTGATTGAATTGTTGGTTTTTTTTGTTGTTGAACTGTATGAGTTCTTTGTATATTTTGGATATTAACCCCTTATCTGATATGTTGTTTGCAAATACCTTCTCCCAACTGTTAGGTTGTCTTTTTGTTTTGTCGATGGTTTCCTTTGCTGTGTAGAAGCTTTTTAGTTTGTTGTAGTCCCATTTGTTCATTTTTTCTTTTGTTTCCCTTGCCCGGTCACACGTGGTACTTGAAAATATGCTGCTCAGACTGATGTCAAAGAGCATACTGCCTATGTTTTCTTCTAGAAGTTTCGTGGTTTCAGGCCTTACATTCATGTCTCTAATTCATTTTGAATTGATTTTTGTGCATGGTGTAAGGTAATGGTCTACTTTCATTCTTTTTCATGTGGCTGTCCATTTTTCCCCAACACCATTTATTGAAGAGACTCTCCTTTCACCATTGTATGCTCTTGGCTCCCTTGTCAAATATTAGCTGTCCATAAATGTGTGGGTTTATCTCTGGGCTCTAGATTCTGTTCCATTGATCTGTGTGTCTGTTTTTGTGCCAGTACCATGCTGTTTTGGTTACTATGGCTTTGTAGTATATTTTGGAAATCAGGGAGTGTGATACCTCCAGCTTTGGTCTTTTTCCTCAGGATTCCTTTGGCTATTCAGAGTCTTTTGTTGTTCCATATAAATTTTAGGATTCTTTGTTCTATTTCTATGAAAAATTTTGTTGGAACTTTGATAAGGATTGCATTGAATCTATAGATTGCTTTAGGAAGTATGGACATTTTAACTATGTAAATTCTTCCAATCCAAGAGCATGGAATATCTTTCCATTTCTTTGTGACTTCTTCAATTTCTTCCAACAATGTTTTATAGTTTTCAGTGTACAGATCTTTCACCTCTTCGGTTAAGTTTATTCCTGGGTGTTTTATTCTTTTTGTTGCAATTGTAAATGGGATTGTATTCCTTTTTTTTTTTTTTTGGAGGAAGATTAGCCTTGAGCTAACTACTGCCAGTCCTCCTCTTTTTTGCTGAGGAAGCCTGGCCCTGAGCTAACATACATGCCCATCTTCCTCTACCTTATATGTGGGATGCCTACCACAGCATGGTGTGCCAAGCGGTGCCATGTCTGCACCTGGGATCCAAACCATTGAACCCCCAGGCCATCGAGAAGCAGAACGTGTGAACTTAACCGCTGCGCCACCTGGCCAGCCTCTGGGATTGTATTCTTAATTTCTCTTTCTTCTACTTCGTTGTTAGTGTATAGAAATGCAACCAATTTTTGTGTGTTGATTTTGTATACTGCAACTTGACTATATTCATTTATTATTTCTAAAACTTGTTTAGTGGACGCTTCAGGGTTTTCTATATATAAAATCATGTCATCTGCAAGGAGTGACAGTTTCACTTCTTCTTTTCCAGTATGGATCCCTTTTATTTCTTTTTCTTTCCTGATTGCTCTGGCTAAGACTTCTAATACTATGTCAAATAATAGTGGTGATAGTGGTCATCCTTGTTTGGTTCCTGTTCTTAGAGGTGTAGCTTTCAGTTTTTCTCCATTGAGAATGATATTTGATGTGGGTTTGTCATATATGGCCTTTATTATGTTGAAGTATTTTCCTTCTATACTCATTTTACTTAGAGTTTTTATCATAATGGATGCTGTATCTTGTCAAATGCTTTCTCTGCATCTATTGAGATGATCATGTGATTTTTATTCTTCATTTTGTTAATGTACTGTATCACGCTGATAGATTTGTGGATGTTGAACCATCCCTGCATCCCTGGAATGAAACCCACTTGATCATGATGTATGATCTTTTTAATGTATTGTTGTATTTGATTTGCTAGTATTTTGTTAAGGTTTTTTGCATCGATGTTATCAGTGATATTGGCCTGTAATTTTCTTTTTTTGTGTTGTCCTTGTCTGGTCTGGGTATCAGGATAATGTTGGTTTCATAGAATGAGTTAGGAAGCCTCCCCTCCTCTTCAATTGTTTGGAAGAGTTTGAGAAGGATAGGTATTAAGTCTTCTTTGAATGTTTGGCAGAAGTCCAGGGAAGCCATCTGGTCCTGGGCTTTTATTTTTTGGGAGGTTTTTGATTGTTGTTTCGATCTCCTTGCTGGTGATTGGTCTATTCAAATGCTCTACTTCTTCTTGGTCCAGTTTTGGCAGGTTGTATGTTTCTAAGAATTTATCCATTTCTTCTATATTATCCAATTTGTTGGCATATAGCTTTTCATAGTATTCTCCTATTATCTTTTATATTTCTTAGGTGTCCATTGTAATTTCTTTTCTTTCCTTTCTGATTTTATTTATTTGAGGCTACTCTCTTTTTTTTCTTGGTAAGTCTAGCTAAGGGTTGGTCAATTTTGTTTATCTTTTCAAAGAACCAGCTTTTGGTTTCACTAATTTTTCTACTGTTTTTTTAGTCTCTATTTTGTTTATTTCTGTTCTGATTTTTATTATTTCCTTCCTTCTGCTGGTTTTGGGATTTGTTTGTTCTTCTTTTTCCAATACCTGTAGATGCATTGTTAGATTGTTTATTTGGGATTTTTCTTCTTTGTTGAGGTAGGCCTGAATTACTGTAAACTTTCCTCTTAGAATGGCTATTGCTGTATCCCATAGATTTTGGCATATCGTTTTTTCATTTTCATTTGTCTCCAGGAATTTTTTGATTTCTCCTTTGATTTCTTCATTGACCCAATTGTTGTTCAGTAGCACTTTGTTTAATTGCCACATTTTTGTGGCTTTTCTGATTTTCTTCCTGTAGCTGATTTCCAGTTTCATACCTTTGTGGTCAGAAAAGATGCATGGTATTATTTCGATCTTCTTAAATTTATCGAGACTTGTTTTGTGGCCTAATATGTGATCAATCCTGGAGACTGTTCCAGGTGCACTTGAAAAGAATGTGTATTTTGTAGTTTTTGGATGGAATGTTCTATATACATCTACTAAGTCCATCTGGTCAAATGTGTTGTTTAAGGCCAGTGTTTCCTTACTGATCTTATGTTTGGATGGTCTATCCGTTGGTGTAAGTGGAGTGTTAAAGTCCCCTCCTATTATTGTATTACTGTCTATTTCTCCTTTTATGTCTGTTAATAATTGCTTTGTATACTTATGTACTCCTATGTTGGGTGCATAGATATTTACAAGTGTTATACCTTCTTGTTGGATTGTTCCCTTTATCATTATGTAGTGCCCTTGTTTGTCTCTTGTTACAGTTTTTGTTTTAAAGCCTATTTTGTCTGATATGAGTATTGTTACCCCCACTTTCTTTTCTTTGCCATTTGCATGGAATATCTTCTTCCATCCTTTCACTTTCAGTTTGTGAGTTTCTTTAGGTCTGAAGTGTGTCTCTTGTATGCAGCATACATATGGGTCTTGTTTTTTTATCCAGGTGGCCAGCCTATGCCTTTTGATTGGAGCATTTAGTCCACTGACATTTAAAGTAGCTATTGATAGGGGGCTGGGCTGGTGTCACAGTGATTAAGTTTGCATGTTTCACTTCAACAGCCCAGGATTAACCGGTTTGGATCCTGGTTGCAGACATTGCACTGCTGGGCAAGCCATGCTGTGGTAGGCATCCTACATATAACGTAGAGGAAGATGGGCACAGATGTTAGCTCAGGGCCAGTCTTCCTCAGCAAAAAGAGGAGGATTGACAGCAGATGTTAGCTCAGGGCTAATCTTCCTAAAAAAAAAAGACCTTAGGATGGCTCCTGCCTGGCTGGCTGAGAAACTCTGCTGCTCCTGAAGGTGGCTTTTTTTTGTCTCCAGAAGAAATTTCTGCCTCTTCTGCCTTAGTCAATTGTCCCTTATTATTATTTTTTTTAAATCCAGTTTTCAGTTTTCTATCCAGGGTAATTTTTCCAAAAATAGTTGCAATCTGGTTGTGTTCATGGGAGGAGATGAGTTCAGAGTCTGCCTACACCACCATCTTGATGAGATGTCTCTAATTGGAACCAAGTTTAAACATAACATTGTATTAGCTAAAAGATATATTCCATAAAAATCTTATTTAAAAGTTGGTGCCATAGATAGCTACGCTAGTTTGTTTTTAGTTTTTTTAAAGTAATACACTTCTCAATTTTTGTTTATGGTTTTATAATTCCTAGCATTGTGTTCCTATGAGAAGTTTTCCCAAGCCAAATAAATATCCCCTCTCATTTGCAGTTGCTTACTTGGAAATACATAGTGTTCTTTTCTGTCTGTGCATTTGTGTGGCTAGTATATGTGACAGTTCCCTCTGATGTAAAAGAAAGAAAAATAATGAAGACCAGAGAAGGACACGGGTAAATGAAATACAAAAGTCTTCGATGCTTAGGATGTTCTTTTGTATCTTATCATTACCATTGAATTTTCTGATAAAATATATTAGTTTTGAATTTCCCTCAAATGTTAAAAGTTTTAAAGGAAGTTATCTCATTCTTTATTGTTTTTTGTTTAGAGTACAATCATCTGCCATTCTTAAATGTGAAACCCATGCTATTCATTCATTCAAAATGAAGATTTACACTAATGTGAATAATCTATATCTCGGATCATTACCTTGTGTGTAGTCTTTCAAATTCCCATGCACTGCAAAGTCAGTATATGTCTCCCATTATGAGAGCGGGGAATAGAGCTCACATTCTGCCATTGAGAAAAAACAAAGAGGAAGCTGTGTTCATTGTAGGAGACTTGGGTAAGGAAACAATGGATCTGAGAAACTTGCTTTTTTAAAATAAGGATTATACCCTCACTTATTAAGACAGGCTACAGTAATGATTATCAAGATATACTGATTATTTTTAGTCAGTGATTACAATGATCAGATTATAAATGCTGATTCTTGGCACTGTAGAGGAGCCTGGAAGTTTGCTCATCTGGTAATGAGTTTTTATTTCAGTCAAGCAGGGCATACCACATCATAAAAATGTGGCAGACGTTTTCAAAGATTAAAAAGGTGAATAACTTTCCTTGTTCTTTGTCTTTTTTTGATTTTCCCCAAACAACAAACACATTCATAACTTATTTTTTCAAGTAAACCAGAGGATATTTTACATTATTTTAGCAAGTCAATTTTTTCAGGTTTATTGATACAGATAATATTGATTTGCATCAAATCTCATAGTATTTTTGCTCGTAAAAATAAACCTGTTAATCTAACAGAAAGTTCCTACTTTCGCATTGATAGATGATCATTATTACTCTAATTAAATCCAACTAAATGTAGTTGGAGTATAATCCAGAGCGCAACGTTCTTTTTTTAAAAAAATGCAAAATCTAATTACTTCTGCAGAATTTATGTGTCACATAAAGGCCTTGAGTTGGATGAAGTCTTTTTCCTTTTTTGAGCTTTAATTCAACAATGGAATTCTTACTGTCGCTAGTTTCCTCACTAGAAATACTTTCAAATTGGCTAGACCACCATCAGTAGTAGATTTGGTCCAATGTTTTTTCCCTGGGAAATTTCAAGGATTTCCAAATATCCATCTCAAAAATTTTTGAAGGGCTATTTATGAAAAGATGTAATTAAAGTCAACAGAAACTTTGGCTGGGGAGCTAAGCATGTATGTGTAAAGTGAGAGAGAGAGAAAGAGAGAGAGGCAGGTGGGGGAAAAGAGAAGAAACCTAGATCAGATGGATCTCTCACTCTTAGAAATAGGATTTGTTTCTAGAAACACCTTTAGTGGTTAAATGCACTAAAAATAGTGCTAGATTTGGGAAAATATGTATGGTTTTAGAAAGACACTGGTTTATAATCTTGATAAAATGATGTCCGTTGTTATTTTCACTTTTTTTTTGGAAAAGCAGTGCAGAGGAATCTATTGTACCTGAGTTATATGGATAGACATGGTCTGACTTTTTTTTTCTTTAGTAATGCACTGTGAAGTAAACACATGTAAAATATTGACATAACCCTTTGTTTTCAGTTGGCAAATTTTTAGATAATTATAGCATAGAGAAGATTCTAATCATAACAGTGAAGGAGAGGAGGTTACTGTAGACTGCTTCATGTCTTTTAAAAGCCCATTGCAGAGAAAGACCCATTTCAGACAGAGAACGACAAATACTGTATGATCTCACTTATATATGTAATCTAAAAAACAAAACAAAACAAGGCCCAGCTCATGGATACAGAGAACAGATTGGCGGTTGCCAAAGGCAGAGGTTTGGGGGTGAGAGAAATGGGTGAAGGTCAAAAGGTACGAAGTTCCATTTATAAAATAAATAAGTCCTGGGAATGTAATGTACAGCATGGTGACTATAGTTAATAATACTGTATTTATATTTGAAAGTTGCTAAGAGAGTAGATCTTAAAGGTTCTCCTTACAAGAAAAAAAATGTGTACCTATGTGGTTATCGCAATATACACATACAATATGATCATCATCTTGTACACCTGAAACTAATAAAATGTTATATATCAATTAAAAAAAGAAAAAACCCATAGTTATTGATCTGTCATTCCAGTTTTGCCAGTTCTTTCAGGTATCCTTTACATAGTATATTTGGTTTTTCAAATAGAAATGTTGCCAGCTCCAAGTAAGTGTTGGTAGCTCGAGACAGTGTTAAGAAAAGACTAGCTGGAGGGCACCGGCCCATGGCAGAGTGGTTAAGTTCACATGCTCCGCTTTAGTGGCCCAGGGTTTTGCCAGTTCGAATCCTGGGCGCTGACATGGCACCACTCACCAAGCCATGCTGAGGCGGCGTCCCACATGCCACAACTGGAAGGACCCACAACTAAAAATACACAACTATGTGCCCAGGGGCTTTGGGAAGAAAAAGGAAAAATAAAATCTTTAAAAAAAAAGACTAGCTGGAAAATTTAACTGTATTTACTGGACAGTGAAAGTGATCTATCTTTGATTTGTGACCTTCTCTCAGCACCCGAGTAACTTCTTACTCAAGAAGGCCCTGTGTCTCTGAAGGTGGCATGTACGAGTGGGCAGAGAACACCAGGGAGCTTGCTGGAAATGCGGAATCTCAAGACTCACTTTAGGAAAGATCCTCAGGTGATTTACAGTCATTGAGAGCTTATAAGAACTACTGCCTTAGAACACAGTGACTTCTAGAAAAGATTGAAATAAACCGTTAAATTTGGCGCAAATGATAACCTTGGTTTTAGTAAACTGTTTACTTTTGCCTATTGTATAAGATGATCTCAAATCATATTCTTTCTTAATGCAATTAGGCATAAAATTTGAATTTTGTTGTCCCAGATCGTAGCTAATGAAAAGACTATTTCTGGTTTAAAAAAAAGAGACTTGCCAGCTCATTACTTCAATTAAATGAAAATTGTAGTCATGGACTTAAGCTGTGGGAATTCAGTTAGGCATATGTTCAATAATCCTCCAGATAATTCTGGAAAACTATCGCGGTAAAGGTTTGGTGAAATTGTGACATCTTAGGAAAAAATATTCCAATATTTGCATCATATATATTTCAGTTTAACTAGATGACAAACATATGCCCTGTGCTTTACAACATCCGGTCCTCAAATATTTAAGCAGAGCGAGAAAGAATAGAAAAAGAGAAGGAAGCTCACAAGAAATGAGTAGGTTAAGGCTATTTTTTTTCTCCTGTAAGCTGTGAAAATCTCTGTTGAGAATGACATAATTTCTTACAGATTGTCATTTCCTTTGATTATTACTACGTGAAGTAATTTAACAGGAGCTCATGTATTTCCAGGAGATGCAGAGAAGACTGAGAAGTACAAACGCTTTTATCAATGCAATGCACCTCCAGAGTAAAGTGCAGGAAACAGCCAGATTAGTAGAAGCCGGTCAGCTCTGAAGCTGCTTCCATGTACAACCCTGCCAACACAGCCTGATGGGAAGGGCTGCCAGGGGAAACCAGCCAAAGAACTGTCGCCAAGTTCAGCCTAGTGTCTCCTACTGGAAATGTCCCCTTACTCATTGCATGAGGATCTAGCATACGCAATGACTGTACATGAACAGAAATACAAAAGGAAGAAAACGTAGCTCACCCAGCAGGGAAATTAAAAAGGCACCAAGAGGCAACATGTCATGCAGGCATATGATATATACGAGCCCGTGCATAAGGCAGCCTCTTATTAACCACATGTGTGTTCTTCACATACCTCTTTGGACTTCAATTATCTTATGAGGAGCTTAGAGTACATCATTGATTCTCATCTCCTGCTGAACATTAGATTTATCTGAAGACCTTTAAAAAATACCCATATGTTACTCCAATTCTAATAAATCAGAGGCTCTGAATGTACATCCCAGGCATAGATTTTTATTTATTAAGCTCCCTCAGTGATTCTATGTACAATCAGGCATTAGGAGCACTGAACTATATAATCATTTAAGTCTCTTCCACACTTAATTTTCCATGCTTTCTAGGAAATCACCTTCTCTCCTAGTTTTCCCCATCCTCTCCACTTCTTTGCAAAAATACCCGATTTACAGATTGAAGAATAAGAAAGAAATGGTCGACATTATTTTAGCCACACATTTATTTTTTGTTTGCTTTTTGTTGTTGTTGTTCCTCAACAACAATCTGTTGCCAATCTTTGCCTTCTTTTCACTTGAGGAAGATTTGCCCTGAGATAACATCTGTGCCAAGCTTCCTCTGTTTTGTATGTGAGCTGCCCCCACAGCATGGCTGCCAAGGAATGGAGTAGATCTGCCCCAGGGAACCAAACCTGGGCTGCCAAAGCAAGCATGCCGAACTTAACCACTAGGCCACAAGGCCAGCCCCCAGCCACAAGAATTATAAATAAATATTTGCTTTCTTTGTAAGCATATGACTCCATGGTTGCAAACCCAAATAAACCACATCAAGAAAAGCTATTTCATACGGAAAATGGAATAGCTGGGGAGACAAGGTATAGCTAGGACTTTCTAGTTAGTACCTTATCCTGGAATCATAGCCTTTTTAGCCCAGGGTATTCCAACAGGAAGATTTTTGGTACAATCCTCAGTGAAAGCATTCTGCTTGACCAGATCCAGGCTCTGATTCAACTGTTAAGATTTAGTAGAATTTATTATAAACCCTCTCAGACATACCATGGGTAATTTTCCAAATATTCCCTAATAAGAACTGAGCCCAGGAGATTTTGTGGCATTTCTTATGGTACATGCAGTGGTAAGAAGAATTTAACTACAATATGGATCCCAGGTCTGAGTTCCATAACAAAGACAGGATTAGTAAACACTGAGTACTTTCTGGAAAATAGTCAGAGAAAAGGCTAAATGGTTGAAAACTATAGTATCAAAGATAGCCAAAAAATATATAGCTATTAAGTAAAAATCCTGAAGTCCTGATGTGAAATTGGAAGGATTGTGAACCCAAACTATACTTTAATGAAAGCACGTGTTTCCTAGTTTTCATTACCAAAAAGCCTGGAAACAATGACCAACTCAGTAGTAATGGACACACACTGGCTAATAAATTGTGGTCTTTAAATACCGTTTTTCGCTAAAAGGAACCAGGGCTTCTTGAAGAAATGGCTGATTAAATGTCTGGGGCCAGAAACGTTCAGAAAGAACTTCAAATATCTTGACATAGTAGAAAACAAGAAAGTTCTTAAAGACTACTAGGTTATGACAAAAGAACTCAGGGGCCAATGAGAATTAACTAGGATAGCAAACAATGTGAATTGATAAGAATAATTACTGCAAGGAGTTAAAATGAATAAAGTACATGAAAGCCGTAAGTTCATAATAATAGCAAAGAAGCAAAAGATGAGCTCAATTTTACATTTGGAGGGTGCTAGGGAACAATTCATTATTTTAAAACAGGTGAATTCACAGGAGAAATTAGGTATTAACTTTCTTTTTTTGCATAATATTTACGTAAGGATAATGCAATAGTTGATGAAATGAAGTTTATGAAAGTGTTCTAGCCAACAAATGAAGAAGTAATGGTGGATTTAGAGCATCGACATTTTTCAACCTCTAATAATGCATCGATTTGAGCACGATAATCTATGGACACTAACATTACAAAAACAAAGACAGGCAGATGTTAGAAATAGTCTCACTAAAATGATTAAACCTGAATCTTACCACACTCCTTGTTTTAACTAGCAAGAGGGAAATACAGAGGAGAGATGCTAAAGGGTACTATGAGGCCTAAATAAGTAAAATTCAAATAATTGCAGAAAGAACTTGATTTCTTCACAAAATATTTCAAGAAAGTTAAAAGTTAAGAGATGCAGCAAATAATTCTAGTATATAGGCTTATAGATACAAGCAACGTATCAACAAACTACAATATATGTACCTACCATATGTATAAACTGTAGAGCTAAGAATATACACACTTGTGTGTTTTCATAATGTACATTTATAATACAATAGAGAAAATGTGAATACTTATTTAATATTTGATGATATGCCTGAAATATTCTTCAAAATAATCTGGAGGGGGTGAAAGGTTATAATATGAAAAAGTTTGGCCATAACTTAATGATTATTGAATCAAGGTGACAGACACATGCAGATTCACTATACTTAACATTTGTCTGTTTGAAATTTTCTATATAGTTTAAAATGAATCACTTTATTGTCAAGTCTCAGTAAGTTCATCTATCAAACAATAATAATACGTGACAATTATTTTCATGTACTTGAATATTTTGCAAAATTTCTACCTGCCCTATACATTTAAAGAGAAATCATATTAGAGATTTTTCAGAAGCTAAATTGCTATATGATCCCAACTCAATAATTTACCTGAAAATAGTGCTAATGCTTAAAGGAGGACTCTCTTGGTAGTAAATCATCATTGATAAGGCAACTTTAAAGAAATTACATTTAAAAAGAAGTAATGGAAAAATATTTACTTCTTAGCATACTCCTGATGGGTTAATGGGGGCAGCGATCACTCTAGCTTGATAGATTTGTGGAGAGCAATTAGGGCTACGGATTATCACTAACACAGCAGGCCTATGACTTTGGTCGTGTCGTTGAAGTCTTATCATTTGTGAAATAAAGGGTTTAAACTAGGTTTTCTTGAATATGATTGTCATGATCAGTATTGAACATTTACAATAGACTGAAAGATAGATAGATAGATAGATGATTGATAGGATAGATAGATGATTGATAGGATAGATAGATGATTGATAGATAGGATAGATAGATGTAGATCTGTAGAAGTGGCAAAAGTTGGAAGTGGACTCAGATTTGTCTGCATAACCCATTGTGCTGAAATAGTATAATGGCTTTTAATGCTACTTATAAACTTAACCTTGATGAAAGGCAGAAAGGGCAGCTTGTTTCTTATAGTCTATATGTTAGAGATTCTAGCTGCCACCGCCATTCACAAACACTGTTTCCTGTGACATAGTGTTCAGTTGAGATTGAAACCTTTCTCCCAGGAATCTTTCAGAGACTCAAGTTTGTAGAGATGAAACATTGGTCTTCATCTTTCAGTTCCGACTTGAGTCATAGCTCTCTAAACTTCTGTGGTTACTCAGACCAAGTGACTGGAGGACCTTTGCAGTTTGGATCAGGTGCTTTCTCTTTATTCGTGTTTGTCCTCAGGTGTATGACATTTAATGTGGGATTGTTGAGATGGAAGTCTAGCTTGCTACTTCAGAGGAGTCGTGCACATTTTCCTGGAGAGAAAATTAATTGTAGAACAAAAAGAAGAAAAAATATAATGGAAAGAAAGAAAAGCACCATAAACTGTCTTTCCAGGGATCTTTAGAAGTCTGAACATCATCTGGAGAACAATACTTGTTCTGATTGAGACTGTTAACTTCCAAATGTCTCTGCTCTTGTTAGAGGAAATTGTTACTTAGCATTATTAATGATATTTAATCTTTAATCTTACATTTTCTTGTAGAATTATGTTCTGTCAAATAATCTATTTTGAAGTCAGTTTCCCCATTTTGAAATAAAACTTTTTTCATGATATGTCTCATCTTCATTTATCCTTCCTTTAGAAATCTTGCCTCTGTCCTTCTCTCCCTTGGAACACTCCTCCCAGGTTGCCCCGTAGTTGGCGCCTTCCCATCATTTAGGCCCTTGTTGACTGCTAATAGGTAGCAATTACTCTCATCTTTCCCTCGTTCGTTACTTCTTAGTATTAAAACTTATTAAAAAATCACCATGTTAATTTACTTTGCTGGTATATTGTCTGTCATTCTAGAAAGTTCCCTGAAAGCAGGGACATTGTCATATCCCTTATGTGACTCCCATAGCTAGCACATGGCGGCACTTGTTAATAATGACTAAACGTTAGATGAAACTTATCTCTTAATATACGTTCCAGAGATCGATCATAACATCCACATTGTCATCAATAGACATATATTTTAAAATTGAAAAGTTACTCAATTATCCAGAAAATTCGATAAAAACACTGGAGTCAATGTTTTTCAAAAATGTGCTTTAAAGTCCTATCAGTGATGGGCTAGGTCAGGTTAGAGGAGTCAGATATTAGGAGAATAGTGATTGGTTGCTGGCATCCAGAGAGGTATGACAGCTGACTTGGTGATTCACACTAGCAGTCACTGTGTTTGGGTTTAAGAAGAAGAACAGGTCAATGTCCCCACAGGCAGAACAGCACAACAAAGACACCGCAGCCTGTGTGAGTAGGAGAGGCCCAGCGAGTGCCAGGAGCACGTCATTCTAGGAAGAAAAGGACCAGGGAGTGGGCCCCTAGGCTACAAGTGGGGTTTCAGAGCAGGACTTGAGTGAGGGGGCCGGGTAGGGTGGGGAACTCTGTCTCCCAGGCTTTAATGTCCAACGTAGGGGCAAAGTGGAAACATGCATTCTTGTATCAAGAGATGACTTATATTGTTTTTACTCTATTTTTTAAGTCTGCTCAATTTTGAAAACGTCTCCTTACAAGTACTGACCAAGAACAGTTGGTTCAAGGCCATGATGGAACTCAAAGGCAAAAGGAAAAGGAGATGGCTAAATGCGGGTAAAGGAAGCCGAGAGAGCTGACAGGCCATTGCAGCTTTATTTAGTGAAAAGTAGTGAAGGATGTTGGGTGGCAATCATTTATAGAATCTGTGTTTGGTTATTCTTCTTGATAAACACACCTCAAGGACCATCATCAAGTTCAGTGACAGCCTGCTCAATGAGAAGATAATATAATTTAGGAAAAGTCTAACTTTTTGAAAAACTGTAAAATTAATAAGGACAAAAGAGTGAATTTTGTCGGTTTTTTGCAATACCAAAATAAGAAAGTCAAAGCTTGAAAAATAGATCTTTCCCAAATGGGTTTAAAAGGGGGCACGCTCTCCCTCTTTTCTGGGCATGTGAATTAGATTAGAATATTATCGCTAAAGGTATCTGGCTGGCATTCCTGCACGTTCACAAATCCTATTCTGACCCCAAGTTGAGTTTACAAATCGTCACTGGCATTCTTTCAAATCAAAGTGATTCCAGAGGAAAAGAGATGGAATAATTCCATAAATAGGATTTTTTTATTGGTAATAAAATCAGCAAACTTCATTTGATAGAAATATCTCAGAGTATTTTTATACCAGAGGTGGATTTAGCAAGGGCAATTAGTTTATTCCACAACACATTTCCTTTGGTAGGCAGATCTATTTAAGTACCTTCATCCAGTCCTGTGGATTCCAATTCATTGCCAAACCAATCACCTTTTAAACAGGAAGGAGGAACTAAATCCACCTGCTTCTTTAATCATCATAGAGAGTTGAATCATTCTGATTTAATTACATCACTGAAAAGGACAGAAAATTATGGTTCAATTAAGGACGTACAACATGAATCATATTACAGAGCAGACTTTTAACAATTTGTGGATTTCAGGATGAAACTTTTCAAGGATTAACAAATGAACTTCAATGGTTTCTGTAACAACTGCAAGTGAATTTATGCTAGAGTATTTCATCAGAAAGATTTGGGAAAGGAGTTTTTGTTACTGGCATTCCTGCTAGGTTACTTTCACCATCTCACTGAAATCTGCCCAGATGGTGTCCTCTCTTAAGTGTTGAGGAGCTACATAAAAGACCTCCTGACAATAGGAGTTAGATCCTTCCTATTAGTGAGAACCTTTAATCCGTATGTTTCTTTGGAGCCAGGTTTTTTTTCTTTTACTGTAAAGATCATTTTCTTTCTAGGCTTCTCACTAGGATAAATAGTGCTAAACTTGATTTTTAAAATGCTCTGTGGTTGTTTCAAAGTCAGTTGAAAGATGCACGTCAATTTTCTTCAGGTTTGTTTTTCTTTTCCTCATTTGAAGTGTACGCTGAGTCCACTCACGAGGATTTACTGTGGGGGAAATCCAATAAAATTTACCAGGAGTGAACTGAACTGTGGGATCCAATCTAAAAGAGAAAATTAGGATACAGAGGAGTATTGATAATTTAATGAAAATGCTTAATTGAGAAGATTTACACGAATGGAATCAATGTTTCTCTAAGAATATTTGGCTTTATTCAAGTTCCTACTGCTATTATATCAGAGGATCTTATTTTCTTTATATTTAAATCACTAATAGGTTAATTAGGAAGGTGATACAATGATGATTTTTGCAATACTAAATGGACATTTCTCCTCTCCCATATTGTTTTATAATTACTCATTCTAATTTAGTATTTTGAATTTTTAAAAAAATTTACTAATGAAAAAATTTTGTTATATAATGTGTGGTAAATACAAAGGATAGATAGGCAGTGATAGCCTGTTTATAAAGTTTGGAGCTATCATAGTAAAACTATAAATTCATCCTTTGTGAATTCACCGTCTGACTTAAGAATCAGAACGTTTTCAGTCACATGAAGGCGACTCTGTGCTCATGCAGAAGTCTGTGGCCCATGCGACTCCCGCAGCCATCAGGATTCTAAGTTTTGTGTTTATATTTCTTTGCTTTTTTGGATAGTTTTACCATATATGTGTGTCTCTCTAAACATGAAAGCTTTATTTAACTTTTGTGTACATAAAAATCATGACAGAAAGTATATATTCAACAATTTATTTAATTTAACATTGTTTTAAGATTCATTCATGTTGTTAAATTGAAATAGTCTCACCACTGTGTCTTTTGAGCTTTATATATAATATTTCACTTAATTCTCACAATAGCTCCATGAGGTACACATGAAATTTACGTAAAAGTGTGTACTTTTATTCCTGAATAAACAGAAAGGAATCAAAGCTAAGAAATTTGGAGGAAATAGCTCAAGGTCACGTCTTGGGAAGGTGACAGACCTACCCACAGTTGGTAGCTAAACCTCTCTGACTCCTAATTCTATGCTGTTTATAATAAGGCATGATTCAGACTTCCTCATAGCAAAACGATCTCAAGGCTAAACTGTTGTTGAGGTTGTAATATCTCCATTTTACACATGAGCAAAATGGAAACATTTCCCAAAGTTTGCCTATTGCGGGAGGCAGAAGAATGATCCCACCAAGATGTCTACATCCTAATTCCCGGAGCCTATGGAAAGCTGATGTTACTTGGCAAGGAAGGACTAAGATTGCAGGTGGAATTGAGTGCTAATCATCTAACTATACAATCAGAAGATTAACCTGGATCTGTGGGTGGGCTCAATGTCATCACAAGTGTCCTTTAAACGTGGAAGAGGAGGCAAAAGAGTAAATGAATACAGCTGCTTGAATAAATGGATTTCTGATGTGGTAAAAACCCTTATGACTGCTAGTATGTTGTATTTTCCACACCTCCTACTTGAAACTTTTACCTTTTTAGTTAGTAACTTTTGTTGGTGTAATGCATTGACATAAATCAGATTCAAAGGTATGAAAGAATAAACTGAAAAAAGTCCATCTGCCATACTTGATCTCAATTCTATCCTTTCTTTCCTCGAATGCAACCTATCTTATCATTTCCTATAGTTGCTTTCCATACATATTTTATATTTGTATAACCAAATGTGCATATAATGTATGCACACACCCTCTTCTTTCACACAATTTCACACAGTATTTTACAGCTTGACTTTTTTACTTAACAATGAGTCTCAGAAATCATTTCATTTCATTATGTGAAAATCATCCTTATATTTTTTTAACCAACTTCATAGAATTTTACCGCATTGATGCATCATGATTTATTTAACCATTCTCCACTTGATAAACATTTTGTTTGCAGTCTTTTGCTATTTTTCATCCTCCAATAGTATAAATAAAATTCTATTTTACCCCAAATTTGTCAACACAATATGTTCCCAAGCTTTTTAATGTTTACTAATATTAAGAGAGAAAAAAAGTGTCAGTGTAATTTTAATTTATATTTATTTTATTATGATTGAGGGTAAGCAGTTTTCATCCTTTAAGATTCCTTTGCCTTTCCTTCCCTGAGAAATCTCATTATAGTTTATGCTCGTTCTTCTATTATTATTCATTTTTCTTTTGTTGATATATAGGAGCTCTTTATATATTATGAAAAATGGCTCTTCTTCCGTGAAATGAGGGGCATTTATGTCTTTCCTTTGTAAAACTTTTTGTTATGTAGCTGAATTTATCAATATTTTATTGTAAGGCTAAAACGTGTGGTTCTGTTCTTATATCCAAATCTTTGACACATCTGAAATTAATCCTAATGTAAAGAGTGAAGTTTGTTCCCATCATTGTTTTTTAAAGGTATGACTACCAAGTTCTCGCACATTAATTTACCTATTGATTTGAAATGTCATGTTTAGCTAGCCCAAATTATGAATGTGTTTTTGTTATATTGTCCATTTTACTATTTTATGTATGTCTCTTCTTGTTCACTCAATACCATCTAGTACTCATTATGAGGGTCTTCCAGCAGAGCTCAAACAAATTCTGATTACTAAAGGGAAGGATCGGTGATCCCTGAGGATGTCAGATGGATGGAGTCTTTTTGAGACGAGGAAAGAGAAGTCTTCTTCCATTTCTTGAGACAGATGGCTAAAATAAGAGCATCCGGGACAAGCAAATAAAAGAGGATGGATGGAGGAGATGGCACAGGATATGCTTTTCCACTTGGTTTAGTGAAATAGTCTTAATGCCCTGTGGGAAGAGAGGATGGGCAAAAGTGAACTGAATTCTGTCTTGAAAAAGACTGTGAAACTAGAGGCACAAATATTGCTCCCCTGACGTCTGTGTGATAGATTGCAAAATGGAGTCATCAGCAGGGTCCTTCTGTTCCAACTTTGCACTGAAGTCTCAGCCCATCGTGGACTAACGCCTCATGCTGACACTCAGAGTGGATTCCCACAGCATAATCAAACAGTTAGCACTGGCTCTGAGTGTGGTGGTGAGGCTTTTCAGTTAAAAGGCTAGAATAAAATAACAAGAGTAGATTTGTTTCTGAGAACTTATTTGATTTCTTCCTCCACTATTGCAACTCCCTTCCTATGTCTCTGACAAATAATGAGACACAAGATATTCTGGGGGTGGATTTGGAGCAGGCTTGAAGATGCAGGTAAGGTGATGTCCTTATGAGCAATTCAAAGCTAGAAGGCATAAGTAAAGCATACATGTTACTAATATTATCAACATTCAAAGATTTTCAGCCTAGGAAATTAGATTTAAAATAAACTACCATATTTTGACAGAGAAATATTGTAATAACAAACAAAGCTATGAGTCTTTATTAAAGTGCTGTATTTCTTCAATGACATAAAAAGGGGAAAAAGGGCTAGTCTAAATTAAAAGGGAGTTGAAAGAGTGTAACCAAAAGTAATATATAGACTTTATTTTTCATCTTACTTTGAGCTCCAAAAGAGACGACATAGTTGAGATAATCTGGGATATTTTAATATGAACTGGGTATTTGATTTTGTTTATCAGTGTTCTATAGTTTTCCTCATATAGATCTTGTACAGATTTTGTTAGATTTTTACCTAAATATTTTGTTTTCAGTGGTGCTAATGTTAGTGGTATTGTGTTTTTATTTCAAATTCTACTTCTTCATTGCTGGTACATAGGAAAGTGATTGACTTTTATATATTAAACTTTTATCTTGCAAATTTGCTATAATAATTTATTAGTTCCAAGAGTTTTGTTGTTGATTCTTTCAGATTTTCTAAATACACAATCAGGTGATCCGCAAACAAACCCAGTTTAATTCTCTCTTCCCATTTTCTTTTCTTTTCTTGTCTTATTGCATTAGCTAGAACTTCTAATACAATGTTGAAATGGAGTGGAGAGAGGAGACATCCTTGCCTTGATTCTGGTGTTAGTGGGAGGACTCCAAGTTTCTCACCATTAAGTATGACGTTAACTGTGGGGTTTTTTATAAATATTCTTTACCAAGGTGAGGAAGTTCCCCTTTGTTCCTAGTTTATTGAGAGTTATTATCATGGATAGTTTCTGGATTTTATCAGATGATTTTTCTACATCTATCGACATGATCATGTGATTTTCTTCTTTAGCCTGTTGATGTAATGGATTGTATTAATTGATTTTTGAATATTGAACCAGCCTTGCATATGTGGGATAAATCCCACTTGTTCATGTTGTATTATACTTCTTATACATTGTTGGATTTGATTTGCTAATATTTTGTTGAGGATTTTTGCATCTATGCTTATGACAGATATTGGTCTCTAGTTTTTAATCCTGAAGTGCCGTTTTCTGGTTTTGATATTAGGGTAACACTGGCTTCATGAGTGAGTTAGAAAGTATTCTATTTCTATTCTCTGAAAGAGATTGTAGAGAATTGGTATAATTTCTTTTTAAAAAAAATTATTTTATTGAGGTCATATTGGCTTATAACATTGTGTAAACTTCAGGTGTACATTATTATATATCAGTTTCTATAGAGACTGCATTGTATTTACCACCAATAGTCTAATTTTTATCCATCACCATACACATCTGGCCCTTTACTCCTTTCACCCACCCCCTAACTCCTTTCCCTCTGGTAACCACTAATCTGTTCTGCTTATCCATGCATTTGTTTATCTTCCACATATAAGTGAAATCAAATGGTATTTGTCTTTCTCCGACTTATTTCATTTAGCATAATACGCTCAAGGTCCATCCATGCTGCAAATGGAACAATTTTGTCTTTTTTATGGCTGAGTAGTATTTCATTGTGTACATACATACCACATCATCTTTATCCATTCATCTGTTGATGGGCACTTGGGTTGCATCCATGTCTTGACTATTGTGAATAATGCTGCAATGAACATAGGGGTGCATACATTTCTTTGAATTGTTGATTTCTAGTTCTTTAGATAAATACCCAGTAGTGGGATAGCTAGGTCATATGATATTTCTATTTTTTATTTTCTGAGAAGTCTCTATACTGTTTTCCATAGTGGCTGCACCAGTTTGCATTCCCACTCACAGTGTATGAGGGTTCCCTTTCCTCCACATCCTCTCCAACATTTGTTATTTCTTGCCTTGTTAATTACAGCCATTCTGACAGGTGTGAGGCAATATCTCATTGCAGTTTTGAATTGCATTTCCCTAATAACAAGTGCTGTTAAACATCTTTTCATCTGCTTATTGGCCATCTATCTATCTTCTTTGGAAAAACATCTGTTCATATTCTTTTTGGGGGGGGTAGATTAGCCCTGAGCTAACATCTGCTGCCAATCCTCCTCTTTTTGCTGAGGAAGACTGGCCCTGAGCTAACATCTGTGCCCATCTTCGTCTAGTTTATATGTGGGATGCCTACCACAGCATGGCTTGACACTTGGTGCCATGTCTGCACCCAGGAACGGAACCGGTGAACCCTGGGCCACCGAAGTGGAACATGCAAACTTAACTGCCATGCCACCAGGCTAGCCCCCTATGCCCATTTTTTGATCAGGTTGTTTGTTGCCATTGTTGTTGAGTTGTATGAGTTCTTTATATATTTTAGAAATTAACTCCTTGTCAGATATATGATTTACAAATATTTTCTCCTAGTTGGTGGGTTATCTTTTTGTTTTTTTCCTGGTTTCCTTTGCCTTTCAGAAGTTTTTTAGTCCAATGTAATCCCATTTGTTTACTTTTTGCTTCCCTTGCCTAAGTAGACACGGTATTTGAAAAGATAAAGCTAAGACTGACGTCAAGTGTTTGGTAGAATTCACTAGTAAGCCCATCTGGGTCTAGTCCTTTCTGTTATGGAAGGTTACTAGTTATTGATTCAAGTTCTTTGATAGATATAGGCCTATTCAGATTGTCTATTTCTTCTTGTGTGAGTTTTGGCAGATTGTGTCTTTCAAAAAATTGGTCTATTTAATCTAGGTTATCAAATTTGTGAGCATACAGTTTTTCATAGCATTCTTTTATTATCCTTTTGATGTCCACAGGATCTGTAGTGGTTTTTCTCCTTTATTTCAGATATGAATAATTTGTATCTTCTATCTTTTTTCTTAGGTAGCCTGGGTAGAGACATTGATTTTATTGGTCTTTTCAAAGAAGAAGACTTTGGTTTTGTTGAGTTTCTCTGTTGATTTTTGTTTTCAATTTCGTTGATTTCTGCTCTAATTCCTATTATTTATTTTCTTCTGCTTACTTTGGATTTAATTTTCTCTTCCTTTTCTAGTATCTTAAAGTGGAAACTTAGATTATTGATTTTATTTTTTTTTATTTTCTAATATAAATATTCAATGTTACAAACTTTCCTCTTAGCACTGCTTTCATTCCATCCCACAAATTTTGATAATTTGTGATTTCACTTTCATTGAGTTCAAAATATTTTTAAATTTCTCTTGAAATTTTTTCTTTGACTTGTGTTATTTAGAAGTGCACTGTTTACTCTTCATGTAGTTTGGGATTTTTCAGTTATCTTTCTGTTATTGATTTCTAGTTTAATTCCATAGTGGTCTGAAAGCAGATATTGTATGGTTTCTACTCTTTTAAATTTGTCAGGGTGTGTTTTATGGCCCAGAATGTGGTCTATCTCCATGAATGTTCCACGTGAACTTAAGAAGAATGTGAACTCTCTTGTAGCTGGATGAAGTAGTCTATAGATATCAATTACATCTCGTTGATTGATGGTCTTATTGAGTTTAACTATGTCCTTACTGACTTTCTGCCTGCTGCTTTTGTTCATTTATGACAGTGGGATGTTGAAGTCCTGAAGTATGTTAGTGGATTAATCTATTTCTCCTTGCAATTCTATCAGTTTTTGCCTCACATATTTTGACACTTTGTTATTAGGTACCTACATGTTAAGGGTTGTATGTCTTCTTGGGGAATTGACTCTTTTTATCATTGTATAATGTGTTTCTTTATCCCTGCTAGCATTCTATGGTTTAAAGTTTGTTTTGTCTGAAATTAATATAGCTGCTCCTACTTTCTTTAGTGTTAGCATGGTGTAGTTTTCTCCATCCTTTTAATCTCTATATGTCTTTTTACTTTAAAGAGTGTTTCTTTTAGACAATACATTCTCATCTCTTGTATTTTGATCCACGCTGGCAATCTCTCTTTTAATTGGTGCATTTTGACATTGATATTAAAAGTGATTATTCAGATACTTGGATTAATGTCTAAAATATATGTTGGTTTTTTTCTATTTGTTACTCTTCTTTTGGTTCCTATTTCATCTCCACTCTTCTGCCTTTTGTGATTTTAATGGAGCACTTTTTTATTATTCTATTTTCTCTCCTTTCTTAGCACATCAATTATACTTTCGTTTTTACTTCTTTTAATGGTTGTCCTAGAGTCAGCTGAGTATTTGATGATTCCAAATTTTTGGTGCTGTGGTGTGTATGTCACGTGGGCAGAGTGGTTTAGTAATAAACTGCCTATCTTTTAAAAAATGCCAACGGAAGTACATGGGGTAAAATTACATAAGTTCTGAGATTTATCTTAAAATTTTAGTAAAGAAATTTTAATAATAATGAATGGAGAGAAATCTTGATACTTCTTGAACATTTGATATGTGTTGGGGATTTAATTATGCTCTTTTATCCGCTTTGGCATGTTTGAAATTTTTCTTCATAAAAAACTTCTCTAAAATTTGCAATTTAAAAAATTTTCCAGATTCGAAAGTGCTCTATAAGTCATAGACCTATGGATCATCTCCCCAATTTATTGGTATAATCAATAATTTATCTTTCATGGGTAATGAAAACTTTAGGCATAGATTGGTCTAGAAATGCACTCAGTGCAACAGAGTGGGTCCGTCTCAGGAGAGTTACTGGTCTAGACTCATCTGCTCTGGCTGTCCAGCTACCCTTACATTAGGCTGTTACGTTCCTTGGCTTTGCCTGAGGTTTGAGCTAAACAACACAGAACTATACTTGACTGACGCTTTTCAAATTGATCTGAAATAATAAAAAAGTTTAAGTTTTAAGCCATCATCCTTAGTTGAAAAATAAAGCCAGTTTTCTTTTACTGCTACAGCTGAATGGCAGGAAAAGTTTAAATCCAAACAGAAACTTCCAAGAACTGATCAAAAAAGTTAGAATCTCTTGTGCTTGCTATAATCGCCATTTTTAGATGTATTTTATTTTCATTTCTTCAAAGAAGCAGGTAGTGAATTGAACAAAGATTTATGCCATTTAACGTCACAGTTGATTACCAACAGAAATTGGAAGAATGCAATTTTTATGACTTTATGTAAAAGTAAGCTATAATTCAGGATGAAATAGAGATTGGCTAGACAGATGGATTTAATTTTTAAGAATATACGTTTTCTTGCAGGAAATATTTATTTAAATTAAGAAAGTCAAATCTCTAAATTAATTGTTTTAAATAACTCATCTGACCTGGTACTAGTCACATACATATTTCTTAAATGTAGCTTCATTAAGAAATCCTTTACTGAAATATATTTCAAATTCATATCTATTACTGATACCCCCAAGTTGTTTTAAAAATTGCATAAAATAGTGAAATCTTATGCATGAAATTAATTTAGTGAATTAAGCAGTTATTATCTGACATTTATTTTTCAAATTCCATCATGTTTAACATGGTCAATATTAAGTGTTTAGTAAACCCCTATAAATCATACCCATTCTTTAATATTGGACATATATAGGCATATTGCTTTATCTTTCAGAGAAAAATAGCCTCCCTAAGATAATTAACCTAATCACGTTAAATAGTGAGAACTTGATTTTGAGAAGTACGCCAGGAATACAATTAATCATTAAACAAGAATGAATACATTTCCTGTCTTTTTCTCCTCCATCACCTCCAAACCACATGGAATTTTTCATAAATGCATTTACCTACTCATTTATTTAATTAATATTTCTGAGTGCTTGCAGTGTTCAGGCACAGTGTTAAGGGCTACAGATGAACTTAATTTACAAGATCTTCACTGTCCTCAGAGTTTATAGATTACTAGGAAAACAGTTATTGAATTGTTTGACATTCTTTAAATGTATGCAATTTTGTGCCTCTATATATTTGAACATGTTGATCTTTCTGCTTTAAATGTCCTTCCATATTTAGACCACCTAATGAACTGCTCTTTATCTCTCAGATCAAATTGTATGGTGATTAGATGTCTAGCTTTCTTTTTTCTACAACTGTGACTTTCACTAATTTGGTAATACTGTAACCTACATGCAGAAATGACACCTCCCAGCAAGTGCATGCCACCTCTCAGAGGTTTAAAATATGGTGTTACTTGAATCTGCATAACAGATGTATCGTCTGATTGCCCTTATTCACAATAAAAAAACAGACCATTTTAATATTAAACTATACTATTCATATGTTATTAAATCAGCACGTGTTTATTTAATTGGACAATGAAGACACTGCAAAATTAAAATGTTTAGCTTCACATACTGGAAATACACCAACAGAAATTTATCTAGATGGAAGTCTACTTTTCTCATGTAACAGGAAACCTCGGACATAAAGGAGACCAAAGGTTGTATGGATGCTTCTATAATGTAATCAATCTCAAAGGGTGGTTCTATCTTTCTTTTCCAGTATCCTTACTCTGTTACTTGTTGCCTTATGCTAGAAAGATGGTTGCTGCCTCCGTAAAAAAATTAAAAAGCGAGAAAGTGAAGGGCCAAAGAAGAGTACTAGCAAGTTTGATACTTTTTTTAGGATTTTGGAAGTGCCAACAGTAGACTGAAGCTTATATCTAATTGGTTATATACAGGTCAGTTACACAAAGTTAATTGCCTGGGGGGGGTCTAGAAGGTTGAATAATTTCTGCTTGGTGCACTATCGTTCTGAAAATATCAGAGTTCAATTAGAAAGGAGAAAAATGAAAATGGATATGTAGCAAGCACCTTGAAGTATCTATCACACATCGTCCTGCCAAATAAGTACGCTAATTTTAATCTTTCTTGCGTGTAAATGTCAAACTGGTTGCAGCACAGTTAGCTCAGTTGGTAAAATAATTTCAATGCCTTGACAGAAACAAAGACTCAATAACACTTATTGACATTAATTAAATAGTTGAGTAACATTTTAAAAAATTCTCCAGAATGGCCAGAATATTTCATTGATGTTTAAATATTAGCAAATAAAGTAGGACCCTGAAACTAGAAATTCCTCAACTTAACTGCTGATGTTCCAAACATAAGTTGCATAAACAGACCAAGACATAACTCTATAAAATGTAAAATACTGAGAAAAGTGTGTACTTACCTAGCAAAGTCCCTTCTTTTCTCAGGTGGAGAAGTGAACCCAGGAAAATCAAATGACTTTCTTAAGTCACACTTTTAGTGCATGACAGATCAAACAGTAGGAACATTCTGGGTCTAGTTTCAAAATATGTACATATAAAAGAGGATTGTATACATTTTCTTATGTATAATGCTTTACATATAGATAGACCTGGTATTTAAGCAAATTTCATTTAAATTATTTAATGTGACACTCTTTTAAATGTTTCAGTTTTTTCTATGACAAATATGTATGTAACCATAATAAAATCAGGGAAAGAAGCAATATTCAGAAATTCAAGAATATTTTATTTTACTTGGGTGAAAGGTAGATCAAAGGAGATTTCTAAAAATATTATAATATTTAGAGGAATTTAAGAGAATCCAATGTGCAGTTTCCCTTTTTAACCCTTTGGGGAAATCGTTGCTGTAATTTGGTTGTCATGGCAAGAACAATATAATAGACAGTATTTTTGTTGTCATTTCTAAATGCTATTGATAAATGTTACGGTCAAGAGATTTTCTCTGTTGGCAAATATATCTTAATAACAAATGTAATTTAGTGCTTAAATCTTATGTATAGGCTTGCAATTTAAGACGGAAGACTTAGCACAAGCATCTATGTCCCATTATCCCTCAAGTGCACACCCAATGCTCCATAGAAATAATAGAAATAGAAAAATAATACAGTAACCACAGCAAAGAGAACAAAGTCTTCATAAGTAAATGAGGATTTTTAAAATTTTCTGCAGCTGGACTCTGGAGAATGCTAATGGATGAAGCAAAGAGGAAGATATCAGCATGTCATGAATGCAGATTGCCTAGTCAAACCCAGGAAAGGTTTTAGGCTTCTCTTTGGTAGTTTTTCACAGGGCTGTTACAGGCTCTTAACATCAGCCCTGATATCAGTTCCCCCACATTGAATCCAGCATATATGGCGTTAAAACTAAAACCCACCACCCCCTTTCCTGCTTCTCTAGCTCCACTCATATGTAAATACCTGTTTCTTTAAACTTGGACTCCTTGAGCTTTACAACTAAAATGGGAGTTACAAATTGTTAAAAGCCCAGGTGGCCTGGAGTTGGAGGCACACTAAAGTTTAGCTAATCATGTGTCCTTGAACTTTGCCAGGAAAGCTGCTTTCTCAAGAATATCATGGAGCGGAGGCTTCCCAGACCTCAACTCCTCGACTCCCGGCGCTGGAACCCGACTCAAACAAGAAGACGAGACAACGGTCGGCAGGCAAAGGACGCCCACCTGCCATCCTCCTATCTCACCCTTCCCCCCAGCCTCGCCTTGCTGCAAGCAGCCTCTCAAGGCCAAATGCAGGCTAGTGGGAAAATGCCAAACTACACAAGCTACATGCGCCCCCTTCCCAACCCAAAACCCCAAATAAAAATCCCTAACCATTCCTCATCAGGGAGCTAGCAATTTTTGAGGCATGAGCCCTTGCTTTGCTCCCTGTGCCTGGCATAGTAAAAACCTTTCCTCTCCACTCAAAACTCTGTTCTCGTTATTTGGCTTGGCATCGGGTTCAGAGACCGAACTTTTGGTTACAGGGCCAAAGTGAGAAGGAGTGCCGAAAACAGGGGAATTGATTGAAGTTTAACAAAGAAAACAAGTTTTTGTACACTATGTAAGTGAAAAATACCATGCAGTCAAGCATTTGGCCCCAGGATGAAAAAATGGTAAAGTTGGTCTCTGAAGAATTGAGCAAACCTGTGGGGAGTTGCTCTTCTCATCATTGAAACATGTGACAAACCACAGATATAGACAGCACACCTAACTCACTGTAAATGGAAGAAAATGCTCTTCTCATATATCAAGTTAACAATCAGTAAGCTTCATGTACGACAATAGCTGTGTACTACACGCTTAGCAGAGACTCGAAATAGCAACAGAGTAAAAATACGAGACAGAAGAGAAAATAAACAAAAAAAATCAACCATGGAGAAATCAGAGATAATTTAGGAGACAGAAAAGAACTTAAAAACAAAACCTATAATTAGTTTTCAGAGCTTTTCAAAAAGATATTGCTATTGATTTGCAGAAACAATATAATGATGTTAGGAAAAATGGGGAAAAACAAGAGTATTCTCAGAGATTAAAAAAATATAGTTGCCAAATTGAAAAAAAAAATGTGTACAAGTACTTGAATATAATAGTAACATTTCTAGAACATATAGCAAAATGATAAAGATGTAGTAAACTTCAGAAGAGAAAAAAATTAAAAAGCTATAAATAATCATTACAGGTGGGCCAATATTCAAGTAATAAGAGTTACAAGATGAGGGAATAGGTGGAATGTCTGTGATGACATTAACAAAGAAATGTTGGAAGGAAAATTCCTGCTGCTGAAAAGAAACATGAGCTTCAAATTGAGGCCCTTTCTAGTATAGATGAAGATAATTTTAAGTTTTCACCTAGACACACACTAGTAAAATTTCAAAATAACAGGGGAAGACAAAAGTAAAAGAAAATTGAAGACTTCAAGTTTGGACAAAATGGTGTAGATCTGTTTTTCCCTACCCTTCCCTGCTAAGCACATCTATATAATTCCCAGAAAAGACGCAAAAAACAAAAGGAGAACTCTGAAAGGTGGTAAGAAGGTGAGCTGGTTGAGATGCCCAAACTGGAGGAATAGTGGCAGAGAGTCTTAGATGCTCCCACTCAAGAGAGGAAGACCACCGAGACCTGGTGTTTACTGACCCCCTACTTAGCAACAGAAGACTGCTCAGGTAGACTTATTCTTCCCTTTGATGAATGAGTGTTCTCCTGACAACAGCAGGCCAGCCTGATGCCAGTGGTAATCAGCAGATGGGTTGGGAGCTCCAACAGAAATAAGCAGCAAAGGGAAGCACTCTCCTCTACCAGGCCCGAGTCTTACCTTTTCCCCTAAGAGATATGAAGGAAGGTAGGCAGAGCCAACAGGAGAGATCCACTACAGCAGTAGATTCACACTGACCAAGATGCTTCTTTTTCCCCTTGGGCCAGAGATTCACTGTTCCTGCCCAGAGACAGCAGGGCAGATGGTGGGGGGAGTGATAGAAGGATTCCACCACATTCCTCCTCTACTGAGAGACATCTGGCAGCCCAGCATGGGGTAAATCCTTCCATTCTCTCAGGCATCACCAGTAAGGACCAGTGGAAGTCCCAGTGGCACCAGAAAAATGAAGTCCAAAATAATACTGCAAAAGACAAAAAAAATCAAATTGTATTTGGAACGACAGTCCACAGAAATAGGCTAAGACCTGCATGCTAATGCTAAACAGGATGACTCCCTGCTGAAAGGAAAGATTTAAACAGGATTCAGAGTTTCCTAACAAAAAAGATAATATGTCCAGTTTACAACAAAAAATCCGCTGTCATACTAAGGACCAAGAAAAGTAACATCTTTAATGAGAAAAGACAATTCACTGACACTAATACCAAGATGAAATAGATGTTGGAATTATCTGGCAAGGATTTGAAAGAAGCTATCATAAAAATGCTTCAACAATCAATTATAATTCTCTTTAAACAAATGAAAACATAAACAAAGAAACAAAAGAAGTAGATGTTATAAAAAAGAATAAAAAAGATATTATAGAACTGAAAAATATAACCACATAATTTAAAAAGAAACTTGCTGAAAGGGCTTAATAGTCAAGTGGAGATGACAGCATATAACCAGTTAAATTGAAGGAAGAACAATAGAATTCATTCAATCTGAATAACAGAGAAAAAAATACACCAAAGAAAACAAGAACTGTCTCAGCAACTGAGGGACAATAACAAGAGTTCAATTTTCATATTATTAAAGTCCCAAAATGAGAAAAGCAATGAGGCTGAAAGAGTATTTGGAAAGCGGTGGCTAAAAACTTCTCAAATATGATAATGGGTACAAATCTACAGATCCAATAAGCTGAAAGAATCCTAAATTGGATAAACTCTATGTAATCCACACCAAAACACATCATAATTAAACTTTTGAAGACTGAAGATAAAGAAAAAATCTTGAATGGCACCAAGGAGGAATGACAAATTACCTACAGGGCAACATCAACTTAAATTATAGATTTATCATCTGAAGACAAAAGGAAATGGCACAATATTTTTCAAGTGCTGAAAAGAAAGAACTATCCACCATGAATTCTATATCCAATTATACTTCAGAAATAACAGGTAAATAAAAGCATTCTCAGATAAAGGAAAAACTAAAATAATTTGTTGCTAGAAGATCCACTCTTACAGAGTGGCTAAAGGAAGTTCTTCAAAAAGAAAGGAAACCAAAGAAGAAGGAAATTTAGAGTGTCAGATAGAAAGAAGAAACAACAGAAAGAGCAGAAATAAACATCCATATAATAGCTATCTTTTCCGTTAGATTTATAAATTATATTTGATGATTAAAACAAAAATTATACTGCTGTCTAATATGTGACAGTGATGTTTAAAAGTGAGAAAGATAAAGGAATCTAAATTGAAAGAAAGTTTCAACACTTCATCTAAATGGGTAAAAAGCTGATACCAATATACTCTTTATTTCTTCCAGTTTTATTGAGGAAAACAGACAAATAAAACTGTATGTATATAAAGCGTGCAAGGTGATGATTTCATATACACATATGTTGTGAAATGATTATCACATTCAAGGTAATTAGCAAATCCATCAGCTCACAGTGTTACCTTTTTTGTGTATGTGTGAGAACACTAAGATCTACTCTCTTAACAAATTTCAAGTTTATAATTCATTATTATTTGCTTTAGTCACTATGATGTACATTAGATCCTCAGAATTCATTCATCGTATAATTAAAAGTTTGTACCCATTAACCAGCATCTCCCCATTTCTTCCATTCCCCAGAGCCTGGAAACTACCATTCTACTCTCTGTATGATTCATTTTTTTTTAGATTCCATAAATAAGTTAAGTATTAATAATAAGTAACAAATAATAAGTATTTGTCTTTGTCTGGCATATTTCACTTAGCTTAATGTCCTCCAGGTTCAACCAGGTTGTAACAAATGGCAGGTTTTCCTTCTTTTTATAGCTAAGTAATATTCTACTCTGTGTATATACTACAATTTCATTATCTATTCATTCATCAGTGGACACTTAGGTTGTTTCCATATCTTGGCTATTGTGAAAAATGCTGCAAAAAACATGGGAGTGCAGATATCTCTTCAAGATCCTGATTTCAACTCTTTTGGATAAATACCCAGAAGTGGGATTGCTGGATCATATGGTAGTGTTGTTTGTAATTTTTTGAGGAACCTCCATACTATTTTCCATAGTGTCTGTATGAATTCACAACCCCACTAACAATATGCAAGAATTTCTTTTTCTCCACATCTTCCAACACTTCTCTCTCATCTTTTTGATAATGGCCATCTAACAGGTGTGAGGTGATATCTCAGTGTAGTTTTGATTTTCATTTTCCTGATGATTAGTGATATTGAGCACTTTTTCATAGATCTGTTGGCCTTTTGCATAACTTCTTTGAAAAATTGTCAATTTAGATCCTTTGCTCATTTTTAATAGGATTATTTGAATGTTTTGCTGTTGAGTTGTAGGAGTTCCTTACATATTTTAGATATTAGCGCCTTATCAGATATATGGTTTGCAAACATTTTCTCTCACTCTGTAGATTGCTTTTCGTTTTGCTGATTATTTCCTTTACTTTGTAGTAGAGTTTTAGTTTGGTATAGTTCCATTTGTTTATTTTTGCTTTCTTACTTGTGCCTTTTGTGTCATATCCAAAGAATCATTGCCAAGACCAACGTCAAGGAGGTTTTCCCTGATGTTTCTTCTAGGAGTTTTATGGTTTCAAGGCTTATATTTAAGTCTTTAATTCATTTTAAGTTAATTTTTATAAGTGATGTAAAATAGGGGCCCAATTTCATCTTTTGTTCATGGATATTCAGTTTTCCCAGCACCATTTACTGAAGAGACTGTACTTTCCCTATGATATATTCTTCACACCCTTGTCAAAGATAAGTTGACAGTATACAGGTTGATTTATTTTTAAGCTCTCTGTTTTGTTCCATTGGTACATGTGTATGTTTTTACATCAATACCATATTGTTTCCATTACCTCCTAAGGATTTTATTCTTTTTGATGCTTTTGTAAGTTGGCTGGTTTTCTTAATTTCTCTTTTCAATAATTTGTTGCTAGTGTATAGAAATGCAACTGATTTTTTATGTTGATTTTGTATCCCACAACTTTACTGAATTTATTTATTACTTCTAACAGTTTTCTGATGGAGTCTTTAGAGTTTTCTATATATAAGATCATATCTTCCACCAAGAGAGACAATTTTACTTCTTCTCTTCCAATTTGGTTGCCTTTGATTTCTTTTTCTTACCCGATTTATCTGGCTAGGACTTCCAGTATTATGCTGAGCAGAAGTGGTGAGAGTGGGTATCCTTGTCTTGTTACTGATGTTACATGAAAAGCTTTTAGCTTTTTATCATGGAGTATGATGTTATCGTTGGGCTTGCCATATGAGGCCTTTATTATGTAGAGACATGTTCCTCTCAATTTATTGGGAGTTTTTATCATAAAAGAATGTTGAATTTTGTCAAGTGATTTTTCTACATCTATTGAAGTAATCATATGACTTTTATCCCTCATTCTGTTAATGTGGTGTAAGACATTTACTGATTTGGTACATTGAACCATCCTTACATCCCAAGGATATATCCCACTTCGTCATGATGTACATTCTTCTTTTGTGTTTTTTTTTTCTTTTTTGAGGAAGACTAGCCCTGAGCTAACATTTGCCAATCCTCCTCTTTTTGCTGAGGAAGACTGGCCCTGAACTAACATCCATGCCCATCTTCCTCTAGTTTATATGTGGGATGCCTAACACACTCAGGACTCAAACCAGTGAACCCCAGGCCACCAAAGCGGAGCATGTGCACCTAACCACTGATAAACTGGGCTGGCTCCTCTTCTTTTGTGCTTTTGAATTCAGTTTGCTAGTATTTTCTTGAGGATTTTTGCATCTACATTCACCACAAATACTCACCTGTAATTTTCTTTTCTTGGGGTGTCCTCATTTAGCTTTGGTATCAGGGTAATGCCAACCTTGTTAAATGAATTTGGGAATGTCCCACTCTTCAGTTTTTGGAAGAGTTTGAGGAGTATTAGAAGTAGAAGGAAGAAAACAATAAAGAGTAGACATTAATGATATGGAAAACGTTAAAGTAATAGTTAATTTCAAGTAAAGAAAGGCTGATTCTTTGAAGAGATCAATGAAATTGATAAACCTCTTGCAAAACAAAGGAAAAATGGGGGAAGACACAAATTGTCAATATTAGGAATGAAATGAAGGCTATCTCTAGAGAACCTATAATCATCGAAAGCATGACAAGGGAATAATGAAAACAGCTCTAGATACATAAATTTGAAAACATGGATGAAATTGACCAATTCCTGAAAAAATCACAAACTATGCAACTCACATAATCCTAAATAAATAATTTGGATTACTGTAAAGCTATTAAGTAAGTTTAATTTATAATTGAAAAACTCTCCCTTCTCCCAAAACAGCAGATCAATTTCTCAAAAAGTACAAACTACCAAACCTCAAGAAAGACTAATTAGAGATCTGGGTAGTCTATACCCATCAAAGAAACTAAATTTGAATTGAGTTTGGTATCACTGGAGAATTCTACCAAACTTTAAAAGCATTAATACCAATGTTACATAATATCTTTAAAAAATAGAAAAAGAGGGAACACTTTCCAATATATTTTATGAGATATTATTATCCTGATATTAAACAAGACCAAGATAAAACACACACACACACAAAACTTATAGTCCAATATCTCTTATGAACTTAGAATTGAAAACCCTCAACAAAATATTGGCAAATAGAATCCAATCATATATAAAAATAATTATACAAACTGACTAAGTGAGGTTTATCCCAGGTATGCAAGGCTGGTTCATCATTTGAAAATCAATCAGTGTCATCCACTATATTAACAAGCTAAGGGAGACAAATCATATTGATATGGATTAAGGCTGCCCCAGGTAGAGAAGCCCAAGGTGACCTGGCCTACATGCCAAACTATATGACCCGGTGGATTTTTACGGTATGAATTAGGGCTGCCCCAGGGAGAGAAGCCCAGGGCATCCTCACCTACATGCCGATCTATATGACCAGATTCGTATCTAAAAGTTGTATGACCGCACAATAACCAGACCCTATCTGCACTGAAATCATTTAATGACTTTTTACATCATCTTTTCTTTTTCCAGTAAAAATAAGTCACATACCCATGCCTTATAAAATTAGCCTTAACCCTCAACTCGGGGCAGCAGCAGGAGCTCCGACTGCCCATTGATTCCTGTCCCCATGCGGCAGCAGCAGAAGCTCTGACTGCCCATGGGTCCTGTCCCCATGCTATTCCACACTATTCTCTAAATAAAAAGAGCACTACTGCCAGATCTTGAGAGTCCAAGAAATCTTTCTTTCAACTCCTCGGCTCACCGACCCCGCATCATTTCTGGTGGCCCGTACAAGGATCTTGCTTCATCGGCTTGTGAGCTCGAGTTCTGGTAAGTGCCCTTTTCTTCCTTGTGCCTTTCTCTTTTTCAAGGATGGATCTAAATTCACTTCTCCATCGGGAACTTTCTTGGACGGCTGTATGAATCCACGTTTGCTGCCCATGGTTACTCTATGGGGCAAATCGTGGCATTCAGCTTGAAGAGAATCAGTACCTCAAGCCTCAGGGTGATGAAGAATGAATTAATCCATTCCTTCCTGACTCTATCTCTAATAGACAAATTTTACATGGGTACGAGTCGGCCACTTAAGTCATTAGGACAGTCGCCAATCTCCAAGACTCCCGTGGAAGGTTTCTTTTCCTAAGGCTGGATTGGGATCCCTCCCTCTGGCACCTGACCACGCTCTGAACTGCAGGGAAAGTCCCAATTGGGACTCCAGTTCAAGGAAAGTACCAAACTCTAACCTTTGGTGGAGTATGGGAACCCCTTCTTGGGAGAATGGCTCCAGGATGCAATTGGGTAGAATGTCCCCCAGACTGGGGGCAAATTCCTCACTGTTTTTCTCTATCCTTTTATCCTGGGGACCATTCACCAGGCACCTATTCCTGCCAGGCAGAATAGGGAAGATGTTCAAGGGATGCCCCCATCATCCCTTGCTACAGGAACCCCAATGGGGGGATTTTCAAGGTAATGGCTCCTTTTCTTTCTCCTTTTCTCTCGGGGACCATTCACCAGGCCTATGCTGCCAGGCAGAATAGGCACCAGGCATCTGTTACTGCCAGGCATAACAGGGAATGTATACAAGGGATGCAATGCCAGGGGACGCCCCCATCACCCCTTGCTATAGGAACCCCCACAGTAGGAACGATGGGCAGGACGCTGCCCTAGGTTCAGGGGGGATTTTTCAAGGTAATGGATCCATCTCTTTCATCTCTCTTCTTTTGTCTTTTTGCTTCTTAGGACCATGGGAGCCTCTAATTCCATACCTAAGGATTCACCTTTGGGTTGCCTTTTAAATAACTGGGCAAAATTTGACCTACAAGATCTAAAGAAAAAGAGACTTATCTTTTACTGTAATACTGTTTGGCCTCAATATAATCTGAATGAGGAAAAATGGCCCATGAACGGCACCCTAAACTTTAATGCTATTCTTCAACTAGACTTATTTTGCCGCCGCCTGGGAAAATGGTCTGAAATCCCTTATATTCAAGCATTCATGGCCCTATATCAAGATCCTGAACTCAGAACGGTTTGTCGCATGTGTCTAGCTTCCCCAACTAAAGTAGAAAACCTACCCCTGATATATTAGATGATGACTGCCTTGTTAGACCTCTTCCTAAGGCTCCTGCAGCTCCTGCCGAATTAACCTCTCCTGAGGACTCAAAGACCAAAATGCCCCCTCCCTATGACAGGGAACCTAAAATTGAGGCCTCAATCCCCATAAGCCCTGCAGGTCATACAAGGAGCGGGACCTCTTATAATACTGGACATTTCCCTCTCCGTGAGGTAGCAAATGGGGAAATGGGGACCATTAGAGTCCATGTGCCATTTTCAATGTCTGATATGGCTCAACTTAAGACACAACTGGGTAGATATTCAGAAAATCCTTCCCAGTTTATTGATGGTTTTCAACAGCTTGTCATGATGTTTGAATTGACTTGGCAGGATATTTATATTATTCTTACTCATTGCTGCGCTACAGATGAAAGAAATCGTATTTGGGCGGGAGCACGTGAATTTGCAGATGAATTACATACTAGAGACAGACATAAATATCCAGTAGGAGGCACTGCGGTGCCAGATACAGACCCCAAATGGGATTATAGGGATGAAGAAGATCGAGGACAACGGAACCACATGGCTACTTGTTTAATAGAGGGAATGAAGAAGGGATTTACAAAGCCAGTCAATTTCGACAAACTCCTGGAAATAACTCAGGGAACAGATGAAAACCCTGCCCTTTTTCAGGGTAGATTAGCTGAAGCTATTCGAAAACACATTAATCTAGACCCTACTTCTCCACTTCATTAGTCAATCTGCCCCAGACATATGCTGAAAACTGACTAAACTGGCCTTAGGTCCTCAAACACCTGTACAGAGACTTTTGGAGGTTGCTACTCAGGTGTTTAATGATCGGGACTTGACTCTTAAACAGGATAAGGACAGAAGGGCAAAGTTACAGGGTAAGGTACAGGCTCACATTTTAGCAGCCACCATTGCGGATATGCCACAGAAACAGGCTAACCAGGGGCCCAAGTCTCAGACTACCATTGCCGGAGGCTCAGGTAAGTCCCCTTGTTACCGTTGCGGTCAATTTGGACACTGGAGCAGACAGTGCCCAAGAAAGGATCTTCCTCCTGGGGCTTGTCCTCTCTGCAAGCGAGAGGGACACTGGCAGCGTGATTGTCCTCGCCTCCAGAGTGAGGAGGGGCCAAGAACACACTTACCTGCCCGGAGATGTGATCCTGAGGACTCTGCCTGAAGGGGCCCAGAGGCCAGTCCGGCTCCCATCACCATCGAACAGACTGAGCCCCGGGTTACTCTGGATGTGGAAGGTAAGCAGATCAATTTTCTTATTGATACAGGAGCCACTTACTCTGTACTTGTTTGCCACTCTGGCCCAACTCATAAGTCCCATCAAAAAATTGTCGGAATAGAGGGTGACTCTAAGTTTTGTTACCAAACTTTTCCTTCAAGTTGCCAATATTGGACTCAGGTGTTTTCCCATACTTTCCTAGTCCTACCTACTTGTCCTACTCCACTATTAGGGCGAGACTTAATGAAAAAATTAGGAAGCCAATTTATTCTAACACGTGAGGAGGATGGCTTGTTTGTCGCTCTGTCTCCAAGCTCTGTTGTTTCCCAGATACCCTCTAATATTCCACCCCATATATGGGAAGCAGTTGATCCCCAGGTTTGGTACTGCTCCCTTCCAGGAAGAGCTATAACAGTACAGCCAGTCTCTATTACTCTGCGGGACTCTTCTCTTGTACCCCATAAGAGGCAGTACCCTTTAAAGCCAGAGGCAATTGAAGGATTACAACCCCTTATATTAAAATTCCCCAGTCATGGCCTCCTTAAACGATGTCAATCTCCCTATAACCCTCCTATCTTGCCTGTAAAGAAGCCAAATGGAGATCATCGTTTGGTCCAGGACCTCCACATAATTAATGAGGCCACTGTTCCCATCCACCCCATCGTGCCTAACCCATATACTATACTTTCCCAGATCCCAGAAAACTGTAATTGGTTTACAGTCCTGGACTTAAAGGATGCTTTCTTTTGCATTCCTCTGGATGAAACTTCCCAACCATTATTCGCGTTCGAATGGAAGTTTCCTAATGAAGCTCTTCCTATCCAGTTGACGTGGGCAGTCATCCCTCAAGGTTTTCGGGATAGCCCCCATTTGTTTGGAAGTGCCCTAGGCAAGGATCTGCGGGATGTCCAACTCCCTGTTGGTGGTTTAATACAATATGTTGATGATATTCTTATTTGTAGTCCCACAAAGGAGAATTCTGATCACAATACTGTCCTTGTCCTTAATTTATTAGCCCAACGGGGATATCGAGTGTCCCCACAAAAGGCACAAATTTCACAACAGCAAGTGTCCTATCTGGGCTATGATTTAACCCCAGGACACCGGGCACTTTCTATAAATAGGAAAAAGGCTATCCTCGAACTTGGACCACCAAAGACAAAAAGACAACTTCGCACTTTCCTGGGTATGGCAGGATTCTGTCGTTTATGGCTTCCTCAGTTCGGGGTAATAGCAAAACCTTTATATGAAGCAACCAGAGGACCTGATACAGAACCTCTGGAGTGGACACAAAAGGAAGACAAGGCCTTTCGGTTGATTCAACAGCAGCTGTCTTCCGCCCCAGCCCTGGCTCTGCCTAATGTCAACAAGCCTTTTATTCTTTATGTTACTGAAAAGCAGGGCCAGGCCCTCGGTACCCTCACCCAAAGACTAGGCCCAGAGACCCAAATTGTCGGATATTTCTCAAAGACTCTAGACCCAGTGGCTTTGGGATGGCCAGCATGCTTAAGGGCTGTAGCAGCTACAGCTCTGTTAGTTGAGGAGGCCTCTAAATTAACTATGGGACAGCCTTTAACAGTCATGTCTCCTCATCAGGTACAAGCCGTGTTACAAACTAAGGGACATCAATGGATGACTGGAGGACGTTTAACTAAATATCAGGCCATCCTCCTAGACACCCCTGATATCATCCTTAAGGTTTGTCAGACAATTAATCCAGCAGAGCTTATGCCTGGTCTTGATTACCCGGTCCAGGATTTGGAGCATACATGCTCTGAAGTCATAGAACAAGTGTACTCTAGCAGGCCTGACCTGCTGGATTCCCCCAGAGATAATGCAGAGGACACCTGGTTTATAGATGGCAGTAGCTTCATAGAGCAGGGCATATGCAAGGCAGGCTATGCCATATTAAATGCGTTGCACGTCAGTGAGGCACAAGCCCTTCCAGCCAATACGTCTGCCCAAAAGGCTGAACTCATCGCTCTTACCCAAGCTCTTCACCTGGTGAAGGATATGGTTATTAATATTTACACTGACTCAAAATATGCCTTTTTGGTCCTACATGCACATGGGATCATATAGAAGGAAAGGAGTTTACTCAATACAAAGAACTCCCCTATCAAACACGGAGCAGAGATTTTGGCTCTTTTAAACTCTGTGCTTCTTCCTAAGCAAGTGGCTGTGGTCCATTGCCAGGGACATCAGAAGGACTTATCCCTTGAGAGCAAGGGTAATAACTTTGCTGACCGGGAAGCTAAACGGACAGCTAAACAAAGTACCCTTTTAAGCTTACTCCCCACTCCCCCTGCTTTGGGCCTTATTAGTCCTACTTATACAACTCAAGAAATAACCCTGGCTCAAGAAAAGGGATATACCCAGGAAACAAAACAATCTTGGATAATTAATGACCAGGGAAAAATTTTCATACCTAAAAGCCTTCAATGGAAATTAGTTAATGGAATTCATCAGGCTACCCATTTTGGCAAACAATCATTGACTCAGCTACTTTTTAAATCCTTCCATGGTCTTACTTTCCATGCCACCGTTAGACAGGTCTGCCGCTCTTGTGCCACTTGTGCTCAAGTCAATCCAGAGGGGGCAGCTAGACCACCTCCTCTGTTACGGCCTATACAACGACGGGGCGCCTATCCCAGGGAAGATTGGCAACTAGATTTTACCCAAATGCCTCCATGTCATGGCTATAAATATCTTTTGGTATTTGTCGATACCTTTACAGGCTGGATTGAGGCCTTCCCTTGTCGAAGTGAACGGGCAGTCGAAGTAACAAAGGCCCTTTTAAGGGAGATTATCCCACGCTTTGGCTTGCCCAAGACCTTACAGAGCGATAACGGTCCTTCTTTCATAGCTCAAATAACACAAAAGGTCTCTTCAGCTTTGTAAATCAAATATTATTTGCATTCGGCTTGGCATCCACAATCCTCAGGGAAAGTGGAGAAGGCAAACCATACTCTAAAACGACATCTCTCCAAGTTAAGTCTCGAGACTCAGGAAACTTGGATTACACTCTTACCTATTGGCCTCCTACGGATGAGAACAGCCCCTAAGAACAGTTTAGGGTTAAGCCCTTATGAAATTCTGTATGGAAGGCCCTTTCTATCCACCGATATAGTATTGGACTCTGATTACCACCAACTATGTCGATATTCCATTGAGGCTGGTCTGATGCGAAAGGAACTAAATGACTATGTTAATAATCATTTGCCTAAGCCGGAACCATTGTCTGCCGATATACCTTGCCAGGTAAATCCTGGAGATATGGTATATTTAAAAGATTGGAAAACACATTCCGACGGGTTAAGCCCAAAATGGAAAGGACCTTATCAAGTCATTCTAAGTACCCCCACAGCTGTAAAATTAAAAGATCATACTTCTTGGACTCATATTTCCCGAGTAAAACTTATGACTCCTTTTCAGGACAAAGCTGATCCAGATCCTGCTGTTCAACCGGACTACTCTTGTGAACAAACTGGTGATTTAAAACTACTTTTTAGAACAAAATGAACCCTACCTTGATTATTTTCTTCTTATCACCTTTTGTAATGACAGACAATTTTTTTTTTTAAATGGGCTCAACATTATGCTGAGCTCCGTAACCAAACCACGTGTTGGGTTTGTGGACTCTTGCCTCTGTCTGGTACTTCTGGCCTCCCCTGGTGGGTCTCTCCCCTCCAGGGTACTGATTGGCATGCAATGCTTCTCTTCACTACACAATACACTTCTAGCTCTTCTCTTCTACAAGATTCATCTATTACTAATCATAATGTCTCCTTGTGGCCATCTGTCTCTGATACCTGGGAGCTCCCAGGCCACAATCAAACCTTTTCCTTCAATACTACTGCCCAAACACTAACTAGATTTGTCTTGTCACAAGTGGATCATGAACAACAAGTTCCAAAGGTAAAGTCCCCAACTTATCGATACACACAGGATGGACTGTATCAAATTTGGGACGAATATATTTGGCTCACTCCTACTAGTGGTCAACTCAGTCAAAAGGCCACTATATGTTGGGAACAAAGCAATCACACCTGTGATACGTGGCCTAATAGCACCCGACCTATGGGACAAATTCCCTGTCATAGGTGTTCTCATATCATAAGCTTAAAAAATACTGATTGGTTTGGGACTGACTGGGATAGACGGCCCAGCACATGTTGGTTAGCCCCTAATGGCACTCAGTGGCTATGTGGCTCCAACTTATGGCCTTGGCTGCCACCTGGATGGATTGGATGATGCACCCTAGGTTTCGTCTGGATGCAAGGTAGAACTACATTTAGTGTATCTCCTCCTGCTAGCCTACCCAACCTGCAACAGTGCTGGACTCGCTCTGTCTTCCACTGGTATGACCATCTTTCCTCAATTTTCCTTCCCCAATTAGGAATCGAAAGTGTCATCTGGCACATGGAATTCCTAAGCAAATTTACTATGAAGGCATTAAATGATACACAACATAGCCTTTCGCTGCTCGATTTAGAAGTGTCCCAAATGTGTAAGGCAGTCCTCCAAAACCAAATGGCACTGGATGTCTTGACAGCAGCACAGGGGGGCACTTGTGCCATTATAAAAACTGAGTGTTGTGTCTATATTCCTGACTACCATCAAAATATCTCCAGCTTCCTATCTGATATGAGCCACCAAATTAAGTCCATGTCTGACCCTGCCCTATCTCTAAATGATTGGTTGAGTTCCTGGTCAGGACCAGGTTTCTGGACTGCTATCAAAACCTTGTTCATTGCGTTAATCATACTGTTTGTATTTCTTATTATAATTTGTTGTCTGTTTCGTTGTTTATCTTCCGCATGTCAGCAAAGTTTCACCTCCTGGACCACCTCTCGTCTAATGATTCTCTCGTCCCCAGAGGCTCTGGATGCCTTGTCAGCCTTGGACTCCACGGGTGCAGCCTTCCGATCCACTGAACCTCCTACCTATACCTATGGCCCCATTTAGGGGCAGCTCTACGACCTTGTACAGCCGGAATCAGTTACAGAAGACTGACCGTCATCCATATCCCCAAAAGATTTCGGGGCCAAATGGGTTCAGGGGGGGTTTATGATGTGGAGTAAGTCTGCCCCAGGTAGAGAAGCCCAAGGTGACCCGGCCTACATGCCAAACTATATGACCTGGTGGATTTTTACGGTATGAATTAGGGCTGCCCCAGGGAGAGAAGCCCAGGGCATCCTCACCTACGTGCCGATCTATATGACCAGATTCGTATCTAAAAGTTGTATGACCGCACAATAACCAGACCCCATCTGCACTGAAATCATTTAATGACTTTTTACATCATCTTTTCTTTTTCCAGTAAAAATAAGTCACATACCCATGCCTTATAAAATTAGCCTTAACCCTCAACTCGGGGCAGCAGCAGGAGCTCCGACTGCCCATTGATTCCTGTCCCCATGCGGCAGCAGCAGAAGCTCTGACTGCCCATGGGTCCTGTCCCCATGCTATTCCACACTATTCTCTAAATAAAAAGAGCACTACTGCCAGATCTTGAGAGTCCAAGAAATCTTTCTTTCAACTCCTCGGCTCACTGACCCCGCATCAATATGATCTGCGTTAGAGAAAATAATACCTCCTCCCCAAAAGACATTCATGTCCTAATCCCTAAGGTTATCAATATGTTAATTTATCTGGCAAAAAGGACTTTGAAGATGTGATTATTATCCTGGATTATTGGGTAAGCTCAATGTAATCACACAAGTCCTTATGAGATGGAGGCAAGAGGGTCAGAGTTGGAGAATGACATGATAATAAGAAGCAAAGGTGGAAGAAGCAGAGAGCTAGCTAGCTAGATAAAGTGAGAGAGATTGAGAGAGAAATTTGCAGATGACGTGCTGCCGATCTGGAAGATAGAGGAAGAGGTTATGAGCTAAGGAATGCAGGAGGCCTGCATTCCAGAAGCTGAAAATGCGAGGCAGCAGTTTCTTTCCTCGACTCCTACATGAACACAGCCCTGCTAACACATAGTTTTAGGACCTCTGAACATTAGGACTGTAGGGGAATGAATTTGTTTTGTTTTAAGCAAATAATTTTATAGAAACATTACAGCAGCAAATTTTTGATATATTTGTGCAAAAATTTGACAAAATTCCGTAATCATCCATGATAAAACTCTCAGCCAGTTAGTAATACAGGGGAATTATTTCAACTTGAAAGAAAGCGTTTACAAAAATTCTACATTTATTATCATACTTAAGTGAAAGACTAAATGTTTTTCCCAAAGATTGGGAACAAGGCAAAATATCTTCTCTCATCACTCTTATTCAATATAGTACCAGAAATTCTAGTGAAAGCAATAAAAAAAAGAAAGCATACAGATTTAAATTAAGAAATAAATCTATCTCTATTTGTGGATAACATGATTGTCTACATAGAAAATCCCAAGGAGTCTACAAATAACTCCTAGCACTGAGAACTCAGTTTAACAAGGCTGCAGGAGGCAAGATAAAGACATAAATATCAACGGCATTTCTACATACTAACAATGAATATGTGCAAACAGAAATTTAAAGCACTATACCACTTACAATCACACCAAAGAAAATTAAATACTTAGATATACACTTAACAAAATATATGCAATATATGTACGCAGAAAATTACAAAATGTTGATGAAAGAAATCAAGGAAGATGCAAGTGAATGGAGATATAAAGAGTGTTCATGAATTGGAAGACTCAGCACATTAAAGACGTCAGTTCTCCCTTCATGGGCCTATAGGTTTAACGCAATGCCTACCAAAATTTCCAGCAAGGTTTTTTGTAGATATAGACAGTTATGTTATAAAATTTAAATAGAAATCACAGGCCCTAGAATAGCTAAAACATCTTGTGATGAAGAATAAAATCACAGGAATTGCTGTACACAGTATTAAAGCTTACCATTTAGCTACAGTAATTAAGACAGTGTATCAGTGGCGGAGGGATAGTTGCAGAGATCAATGGAGCAGACGTAGACTCACATCATATACCCAGTTTATTTTTGACAAAGATGGAAAATAATTCAACTGAGGAAAGATAGTCTTTTTAATAAATGGTCACGGAACAACTGGATATCCATAGGCAAAAGAATGAAACTCGAGTTAAACCTCACACTTTCTAAACAAGTATCTCAAAATGGAACATAGATTTAACTGTAAAACATAAAAAGAAAGATAATTTAAAAAATAATAGACAATCTTCGGGATCTAAGGCTTGGCAAAGAGTTCTTAAATTTTAGAATAAAAGCATTATCCATAAAAGAAAAGATGGGTTTAAAAATTAGACTTCATCAAAATAAAAAAAAAAATTGTTATGTGAGTACTTATGTGAAGAGAATGAAAAGAAAAACTACAGACTGGGAGAATGTATTTGCAAACCATGTATCCGACACAGGAGTAGCATCTAGAATGTATATAAATCTTGAAGATCAACACAAAAAAATCCAATATGAAAATGAGCAAAATAAATGAACATACTTGTCACTGAAGATGACATACAGACAACAAATAGCACATGAAAAGATGTTCCACTTCATTAGTTCATTATGGAAACCCAAATTAAAACTGTAATGAGATATCACACATCTATTGGGATGACTAGAGTAAGAAAATATTGGCACCACCCAATGTTGATAAGGATGTGGACACTGGATTGCTTATACATTGCTGGCGGGAATGTAAAATAGTACAGACACTCTTGAAAATAGTTTGGTAGGGTCTGGAAAAAATACAAATGCTGCTGCCATATGACCCAGCACTTTCATCCCAGGGCATTTATCCCAGAGAAATGAAAACTTAGGCTCACACAAAAAAGTCCGAATGCAAATTTTAAAAGCAGTTTTATTTGATAATAGCAAAAAACTGGAATCAGTCCAGATATCCTTCAGCAAGTAAGCGGTTAAACACACTGTACTACATACGTACCATGGCATGCTATTTGGCAAAGTGAAAGAACAATTTATTGGTACACGAACACCTTGGATGAATTTTCAGGGAATTATGCTTAACGAAAAAGTCAATCCTAAAAGCTTACATACTGTATGATTCTGTTTATATAACATTTTTGAAATGATGAAGTTTTAGGAATGGTGGACGGATTAGTCGTGTCCAGGATCTGCAGAGGCGAGGAGTAGGAGGTAGGAGGTACGTGGCTGTGGGGACAAAATGGCAACAGGAGGGATACTTGTGGTGTTGGGACTGTTTAGTATCTTGACACTGGTGGTGGAAACAGGAACCTACACAGGTGATACAATTGTATAGAAGTGAATGCAAATGCATACACACACACACACACAGGAGAGCAGGTAAACTGGATAAATCTGAATAAGACTGGTAGATTGTATCAGTGCCTATATTCTGGTTGTGATAGCATAGTATAGTTTTGCAAAATGTTTCTCTGATTTATTTTTCACAACCTCACATGAATCTACAATCATCTCAACCAAAAAGAAGTAATAGAAAATCCAGAAACTCCCCCAAAAGACCAATGGAACAGAAAAGACAGTGCTCAAACCTCTTAGATTAAATGACTTTTTAATAATTTTTTAATTTACTTATTCTATCCCTCCAAGGAACAATCAGGCATAAAGTCAAAATAAATATATTTTCAGACATGTAAGAACACACATTTTCTTCCTTGTATCCCTTTCAGAGGAAGATAGCTGACAATAAACCACAGTAAAACAATGCCAAAGGAAAAAAAATGAAAGAGGAAGACTGAGTTTCCAGTAACCCTGGAAAACACTGTAGTGAATAATTTTGGAACATGTCAAGAAAATAATTAGTCCAGATTAAATCTTGAGGGCTCCAGAAGAGATGTTTCAGAGAAAATAAACGGACCTCATGCAATAGGAACTATGATTTTAAGGCTAGAGAAACATAAGTTGAAGAAGTTACATTACTTGTATTTTTTTTAATTTTGTCAGCATTAGGAAATGAAAGCTTTTCCGTAATTTCAGGAAAACAAAAAATCATGATTCTCATTTGGAGCAAACTCCCACGTGATGCTGTGTTAAAGAACTGGGGCATGGTAAGTGAATGCACTTGACCTCGACGCTGGGGACTGTCTCCATTTATTATACGTAGAGTGTTTCATTCATAATCAGTTCCTCATTATATGGCTACTGGACTTCTGAAATTTATTAGTTTTTGGCAGTGTTAAAGACATCTTCAAGCTGAATTTTTAATTATGTTCCCTGTAGGCTGTATAATTTCAGCAAATGTGAGAACTGCCAAAGATAACAAAAGTGTTGATTTCTCCCAAAGTTCTAATTAAGATAACCTTTGATTACAACTGAACTGAATTACTGAGTGTGTTTTATTAAATGCGTTTTCATTCACTGTAATCATTAACATTTCTTTAAATAAAATATTATATTTCAAAAGCTAGTAATAACCGGTGGGTCTAAATGGTTATCTGTTATTTCTACAAAATGTATTTCCTTCTTAGAGATGAATGGGAGTTTGCAAATCACATTAATTAGATGTGTGTGATTGTTTATCTGAGTGACAATCTGTGGACATTATAATAGTTTCTGAGAAAACTGTGAGCGTCATGTAACAGTCACATAATGCAGAAGCCAAACTGATATGAAGAAAGGAATTGTGTATGGTAGAAAATGAGCTATTAAAATAGAAAAATGCAGCTGACAAAGAAACAAATAGAAAACATTAAACTGACGAGCAATTTCTCAACCTTGGGAATAGGGTCAGGATGAAAAATGTTGCTACAAAGGAATTGTCCCTTAACTATTACATTTGTGGTTTTCCTGTAATGAGTGAGAAATCCTTATCAAGGAAAAGCAATTACTAAAGAATGTACCTTCTGGGAAGCAAATTTATAAGGTGAACACACTTAACCTAGAGATTAAATCTTAAAAAACAATAAAAAGATCACTAATGTTCTCACAAACACTAATATTTTATTGGTAGCCAAAAGTTGCTGACAGGTCGTTAATAACAATAGCAAGTGTTGAAAAGAGCGTCAGGCTTCCTGTTAACCAGGCCATGTGGCTGTCAATTTTAGAGATTCATTTTATTGTGTGTACACATTACCAGATAAAACCAGTGGGTGGGTTGCTTTTGTCTCACCCCCGCCCCACTTTGACTTGAGAAAATGCCCTGATATTTTTATCCAGCTCTGCACTAACGCACCTGACTCCTTCCTGAAACATTAATCAAGCACAGCCAGAATGAAAATCAATATAACCCTGAAACGTAGCTCCGGATACCAAAAACAAGCGTAAAAAAAGACAGAGCACGCGACGTCTTTCTCAATGTTTTGGAGAATTGTGCTAGCATTGCGAAGTGCAACTGTTCTTTTTTCCCCTCTGTAAACAGCTATGGATATGAATTTTATATGACATTTTCAATGCTGGGTGATGGATTCCCAGAACAATATTATTAAAGGCTGACTCTCTGTCCTCTCCTGGCTGTTATTTATGATTGCTGCTTTGTGGCAAACAAAACACCAAACACAAATAAATAAGGGTGTGTTGTGTATGTGCTCTTTCCCAGAGTGTAAAAAAAACAAAAGTACACATTTTGGTATTTGCTCAGGAAAGGGGTTTGTTCCTTTCAAGGGGGTGTGTAAGGAAATAAAACTAAGCTGGCAATAAATTCTGTTGTACGAACTAATTGACTGATTCAGCTGATAAAGAATAATCTGAGGCAGGGCAGCTGGAAAGTGGTTCATGGCAACTGAATAAGGAGGCCAGGCTGCTGATTCCCTCTCTCTTTCTCTCTCTTTCTCTCTCTCTCTTTCTCATACACACCCCACACCCAAACACACACTAGACTGCTAGGTACAAAAGAGTACAGGTGAATCTCTGATTTTGTGATGATTTTAGATGTTTAATTGGCAGTTAATTTCAGAGTTGTTTATTCATCCATATTATCTTTCTTTTTGAAATAAATGCACAATGTCCTTCAACAATGTAGATCCTGTTTTATCATTAGTACTATTTTTATTTTATTTTATTTTACTTGTTTTTTTTGAGGAAGATTAGCCCTGAGCTAACATCTGCCACCAATCCTCCTCTTTTTGCTGAGGAGGATTGACCCGGAGCTAACATCCATGTCCATCTTCCTCTACTTTATATGTGAGACGCCTGCCACAGCATGGCTTGACAGCAGTGTGTAGGTCCACACCCAGGATCTGAACCAGAAAATCCCGATCCTCTGAAGCAGAAGGTGTGAACTTAACTGCTATGCTAGAGGGCAGACCGCTCATTAGTACTATTTTTTTAAAAAGGAAATATAAAAATAATGATATCTTCATATTTTAGTAAAAATTTTAGATGTAAAAACATTTGCTTGCAGATCAATAACATAGTAAGGATTTAACAATTAGATTTTGTTTACAATCCTGGTAAATTAAAAGCAAAATTTAGGGAAATAATGTTTCATTTTATTGCAGATTTAGCTGTATCAAGATTTGATTGTATTTTCCTACATTACATCATTCTCACTAAAACCTAGACCTTATACATCTGCCTCCAATCGGATACCTACTACCTTCTGGGTTTTTTGCTATTGTTTCTCATGCATTATCTCAGTTGTACATCACAGAAAAAATTAAGAGAATATGAGTGGTTATCAGCACTATTTTACAGATGAGGAAACTGAGGCTCAAAAGGCTAGGATGTATACACCAGGCACATTACTTCTGTCCAAATTATCCAAAGTTTATTCAGGTATGGCTCTCCGTACTCCTGAAATACTCACCTATTTCCTACTTTCAAAGAGGTCCTGTCTTCTCGGAGTTGTAACAGATTTCCTCTTGCTTTCTGTTATCTGCACATTACGCTTCATCCTTCTTTACTGATGCTTAGTCAGCGAGTTGACACGTTCCTCCCAAACCGATGGACCTTATGCAATTGGATAACCACTAAGCTGGAGAGTTTTTGTTTGTTTGTTTTCATCCATATCACTTTTCTCTACTTAAAGCTCTTGACAACAATTTGATTCTGATTCAAACTAGAATAATTTTAACTTTTTCTCATTACTTTCTAGGTTTATTGCTTTTACCCTGTCAATTCATGGTCTCTTCTGTGTTGGAAGTAATGAGACGTTTTGCAAAGAGACTAATGCACACATGAAGTGCACACAGTCATCAGTCATCCCAAGTGGGAGGAGGGGATCGCTCACCCTTCCCGTGGGTGGCAAGACCTGCCCTTCAGGTTCCACAACTCTGTCACATCAAGGTGACCTATGATCTTCATTCTTTATTCCTAATATGCTATGCTTCTGTTCTGTTTGGAAATAGACTGAAAAAATTGCCCCTCAATTTATGTGTTTTTCAAACCTATTCCGGAATTAGATTCAGGGTACATGGGAACATCGTATTTATGTCAGTCTAATTGTTCCCATCTCTGTTAACATCTGCCAGAGAGCACTGATTTGCACCATTAAGTGGAAGCTTAGGCCATTTAGCAATAAGGAATTGTTGAAAGTGTTAAAAATTAGTAAAAAAGAAAAATAGGTAGCTTGAGTTATGCCTCTCATCCCTATCATTTCTTCCCCACTGCCAAAGAAGATAACTGCTCAGCAAGTGTTCAAAGAAATCTCAGACAGGAGCCAAGGGCAGATATAAATCTCTAATAATAAATAATAAGGTACAGGCTGTATAAAAATTATACTAGGACAATTTTTATTGCTTTAGATGGATCTTGAAATTCCTCAGGAATAGAAGAGTACAGGATGATTTCTAATCCTACAATAATGACATTTGATAACCAAGTCCTGTTTTTAAATAATTGAGTGTGATATTTTCTGAGCTTTTCATATACTCTTTGGGTCCATTTCTCCAAAAAATTTTACAGTCTTTTGAATTTTTCACAATTGTACCATTATCTTCCCTGGTCCCATCCTAGAATACTGATGGTAATCTTTCTTTTTTCAGACACTATTCACAAACCTGCTAACCAGAGACTAGGTTGTTTTTGTTTTTTGCTTGGTTGGGTCTGTTTTTGCAGCCACACTCTGGCTACTTATGGCCATGCACAGGGGGAATATCATGGGTCTTCAGAAAATTTTCCTTAGAATTACTGAATTACTTGGGGTTCTCATCATGTGCTCATCTTTTTTTCCAGTCCTGGGCATTCTGAGCTATTCTGGGGTTTTGAGGCTCCCTAGATAAGCTCTATATCAAAGACTCAATAATTGCCAATTTTCCTGTTGCCTAGGGATTATGAATAGCAAGAATTACATGTTATATGCCTGCCTAATACTGAAAAAGAAATATTAGACTTGGTGTTTCATTCTCCAAACAGCTTTGATGATATTTTCTTCTCACTTGATTTGCCTGTTCAAAATGTCCAACTTTCATTATTTGGCTAATAGGATTTATCCTGACTATATATACCAGACTCTATCCTAAAAATCATGTATATGCATAATATATATGTGATTTACTTAAATTAACATATGTAAAGAGTTTAGAACCTACCTGGCACGTAATAAGCACTATGGTAGTAGTGTTTTTACGATATTTCACTTAATTCTTACAATGTGACGTGAGTGATTATGCCCCTATTTTACAGATAAGCAATTGAAATTCACAAGTTAATTAACTTCCAGAGCTTAACATCATCAATGAACTACCTGTTCTGTGGCTTAAATTCATATTTCTGATTCCAAAGCAAGTATTAATTTCACTAGATTATTTTACCTCCTATTTAAGGGGAAAAAACCCCATGATTTCAGCCACAGAACAATTTGGAAATAATTATTTCCATGTAAAATCTTTGTTTTTTAGTAGAGAAATGCCACACTTTTACAGAGATTCAGTTTTTGCAAGTCTGACAGAACTACATGCTTCTGAAAATACATGAGGAGAAACAAAATGTTTAGGAACAAAATTCTCTGTTGCGAAGCTCTTCAACTAAAGCCTTGCATTCTACTTGTATGGCTTCATTTTGAGTTATATTGATTCTTATATAAAATATAACTCATAAGAAGCTTAGATATATATTTTACTAGTCACCAACAGATTAAAGAAAAGGTATAAAGCTATTTGAAAGAAGCATCATTACTGTTGAATTTTCATTGACTGACTCAAAGAACATGAGAATAATTTAAAAAATATAATTTCAAAAAGAAACGCATGGTACAAAATATGATGCTCAAAATTAAAACTTCAGGCATCCAGGAAAACAAAAAAAGAACAAAGAAAAACGTGAAAGTAGCATCCTCTTTTTTGTTTGTTTGGGTTTTTTTTCATGAGGAAGATTGGCCCTGAGCTAACATTTGTTGCCAGTCTTCCTCTTTTTGCTTGAGGAAGATTGTTGCTGAATTAACATCTGTGCCAATCTTCCTCTATTTTATATGTGGAATGCTGCCACATTGTGGCTTGATGATTGATGTGTAGGTCCACACCGGGATTGGAACCAGCGAACCCTGGGCCACTGAAGTGGAGCGCATGAACTTAACCACTACCCCATCAGACAAGCCCCTCAGTGTCCTCTGCTTTTAAAGACCATTGCATTTATAATGCTTTTGATGAAGATGACTATGAATTACCATTACAAAAGTATTACTAATAGAACTAAGCTTCATTTTCCTTGGAAATTGCATTGTGCTCAGTATGTTTTTCCTCAGCAATGCTATACCTACAAACCCATACATACTCTCATATAATCCCATTTGTGAACAGTCTTCAACCACAACTAGAATGTAAGAAGATAAAATCAAGACTGTGTATGTAAATATAGCAAGATTAAATGGACAGCCGATGTCTAGGAAACACAACACCTGCTGTGCATTTCCCCTTCTGGTGCATTAGCCGGATACTGAGCATTTAAGGAGCCACTTCCTGAGTGAATTAGAATGTCATTTGGCTTTTTACTTGTCATTATTTCTCAATATTATTGATAGCTAAAGTGTAAAATCATGAAGAAAAAGTAGAGTAACTGCTAGTGGCCAGAGTTTCAATGAAATGCAAAAGAATGTTGTAAAATTCTACTGCTCTGAAACATTGGGCAAATTACATATAAGGGCAGGAAATACAAAAAGCACATTCTTAATATGATGTATATTATTAAAATATGATGCACAAACCTCAATATATTTTTCCAGCTAAAATAAAAATATACATATTATTTCTAGCAAAAGAGAGACAATACTGGAAATAATAAAAGAAAATGAAAGCAATTCACATATATTTATGAATTTCTTATGGAGTTTAAAGAATTTTGTAGTTCTTAGGTTTTCATTATTAAAACTATTTATTGTCTGTCTATTATGTTCCAGGCTCTGGGAGAAACCCTAGAGGTAATAGGGCTACTATAGAGTCTCTGTTTGTGTTTGCAGATTCATTCATTCATTCATTGTTTCTTTATTGGGTTCACCAAATATTTATCATACACCCAACATCTACAAAGAAGAATGCTGGCTTAAAGTTAGAGTTCGGAAGAGATGTACCAAATCCTTGCCCTTATAGAGTTTAAATTCTAGATGAATATAAATAATTTTGCTAAGTTCCGTGTTAGAGTTAAATATGGACAGCTCTGGATGTACTAAGGAAAATACAGCAGAGAAGAATGGAACGTGCTCTCTTGTCTCTTATGGTATGGGGGATCATGACAGGTAAAGCTTCTCAGAAGCGACGCTTGAATATATCCTTGAAGGACGAATGGTGTATTCAAAGAGAAGAGGGTAAGGGAAGGGAGTTCCAAACTAAAGGAACAGTTTAAATAGTTGTTCACCACCTTCTGATCGCTTATACATAAATTCAAAAGAGACCTATGTATTCAGATGCCTACTGAACATCTCCAGGGGGATGACCAACAGAAGACTTGAAGTCAGAATGGATCACATGGTTTATTTCATTATCTTTACCTTTTCCCGCTCACCAGTCCTTCTCTTACATTCTCTCTTGGTAATGAGACTCATCCTCCACTCTATCACCCTTCAATTTGACTCTTCATTCTCCCTTACCTCAATTCTGTGTAATCGGCTAGATGCGAAGCCTTACGGCTGCTCCCTTATAAATTGCAATTAAATCTATCCCTTTTTCTTCATTCCATCACCAATTAATTTGGGTCCCCTTCATTTCTCACCTGGATTATTACAATTAATCTCTGTGCTTGAGGCTCACTCTTATATTCATTCTCATCACGGATACCAGCATGTTCTTTCTTAACTAAAGCACACATTAGCTCATGTCCATTCTGCTTTAAATGCTTCAGTGATTTCCTATTGCTTTAGAATTAAATCCATATTACTTACATGGGCTAACAGGTCACTAGAGATCCAGTTCTTGTCTATCTCTGTTATTTTATATCCAGTAATTTTCTCACTTATATCCTTCTTTCTAATCACAGTGAACCATTTATAGCTCAGAATATATGAAATTTAGTTTTATGTATCTGCATCTTTGAACCTTGTAACCCTTCCTTTATTCAAATGAATATTTGTTAAAATAAATGTTGAAGTGATTGTTTCTTATTTTTGTCTACTTTTTAATATTTAGTCCTACTTCCTGTACAGCAGGAATCAGAGTGACTCTCTTACCCTTATCAGAGGAGTGTGGACACAATCAAAATAAGGCTAATCAGATTTTCTCTTGGGAGATTTGCTCTTGAGTGAAGACAAATAGAGGTGAAAGGCAATTAAAGAAGAACATTTCTAAGTGATAGCCCCAAAGTTCTTGTTGGTGAGAAGATAATGCTTATCAATTACTTTTTCCCAATAATAGTATTTATCAAATGTTTTTTCTACATCTATTGAAATGATCATCATTTATCTCCTTCATTCTGCTAGTCTGGTGAATTTTAAACCAAGCTTGCATTCTGGAATAAACTCAGCTTTGCCTTGCTGGGTAATCAGGATTTCCTTAGCAGATTAAAAAAATGTTCATGTCCAATATACATACAAAAAAATTTACAAACTTTTAGTGTGTAGCTCAGAGAATAATCAATAGCAAAACTCAATGCTGTAACTAAGATCCAAATTGATAAACAGCTCCATAGATGCTCCCCCAGAAACATACTTAATCTCCCCTTCCAGTCAACATTTCCACCAATTAAAAACTCTCTCCTGATTTCTGTCACCATAGAATAGACTATCTTATATTCAAACTTCATATGAATTAAGGGGATTCTTTGGAGCAGCCCGAGTCCTATGATTGGTTGACACCGGATATAAAGGGCTGAACTCTCTCCCTGCTCACAACTGGGAAAATTTTGAAGGGCCACTCCCGTTTCAGAGCATTTCATTGACACCTGTGAAGCCTTATTATATCTGTGACACTTAAAAAGTTACTTTACCTGTCCAAGCTTCTGTTTCTTTTTTAAAAAATAGAGATAGTTATAGTACATGGAGTTATTATGAGAATTATAGTGATTATTCACATAAAGTCATTAGCATAGTGCTTAGGATATACTAAGCACTTATTATATGGTTCCTATTATATGCAATTAGATTCTGTACGCGGAGTCCATCATTTGATTCTGAATTCCTATAGAGTTAGTTCTTCATCCAAATTCTAAAATGTTCTTGTGACATCTTCATTATTCTCCATGTTCTGGTTACTACTGATGTGTAACAAATGATCTTCAAACTCAGTGACTTAAAAGAATAATCGTATTATGTTAACAAATTCTGAGGCTCAGAAATTTAGAAAGGATATAGCGAGGACAGCTTGACTCTGTTCCACAATATCTGGAGCCTCAGCTGCAATGATTGTAAGGCTGGGAGTGACACCCAGAAGCACCCACTTACACGCCCAGCACCTAGGCTTGGAGGCGAAAAACCAGGTACGCTGACTGGAGCTTTTCTGTGAGGCTTGGCTTCTTACAGTGTGGTGGCCTCAGAGTAGTCAGAGCTCCAACTGTGAGTGAGTAAACTAAGCTGGAAACTGCATTGCCTCAGAAGTCACACAGCACATTTCTGCCACTTCTTTTGCAAAAAAGTCATAAGCCCATTAAAGCCTTACCAAAATAGTTGGTATTTTGGCATCTCCTTGCATAACTATTTTTTCATTCTTTATAAGTTCAGGTGCTAAAGTGGTGGGACTACGAGCTATGTCTAGCCTATAAGACAATCAAAAACCTGACCTTGTGACATCATTGCAAACTGTGGCAAGTGGTGGAAATGAAAAGTGAAAGGTGTAATGGAAATTATAACTAAGGATCTTGATTTAGTTTGGGGTTTCTTGAGGACTTGTCTAAGGAAGTGACATTTAGACTTCGACACCAGTGATCCCTGAAATTATAAACCCATTATAAATTATAATCTCACCCACCATTAATCCTGAAGGAAACACAGTTGTCTAATAACAAACATCTGTCAACCAGATGAACCATGCTTCAGAAAGCTCCCTCTCAAATGAGTCCAGTGCCTCACTGGTCACTGTTGATTAGGAGATAATTTAACACACACCTGTATTGGAATAAAATATCAAATCAAATACTCTCTAAAAGCCTTCTAAAGAGTCTCTGTCAACAAAACACACCTAATTGGTTGGACACTTTTGTGCTCGTTTGGTACATTAACAATCAGAAGTGTTCTAGTTCATCATTCCCCAAGGAGACCAGGGAGAGTCAGCCCTGTCCTCTAAAGATTGTGTCTGATTTTTGTAGAGCCCTTAATGATAGACTATAGAGCATTAGAGGAGACACTGTGACATCTAAAGATTTCTGTGAGATGTGCTTGATACTATAGAAACAACAACACAGAAACTCTACCATCACCGTTACCACCACCAGCATCATCACTAATATTGAGTGATTTCTATGTGCCAAGCAAATTCCCAAAAATTACAGAAAAGAGTTTATATTATTTTACTTCTTTTATTATTAAGAAAAAAACTTCCACAAAAAAGAGGATGCTTAATTTTTCCAAAGCATACGTCTTTGAATTTAATCAATCAATAATGCAACTAGTTTTTGTTTTGTTCAGTTTTGTTTTACATCAAATCCTGTGCACTGGCACGTGACTATTTTGTTTCTTGAAAATCTAAGTAACTTTCAAGGTTGGCCATAATCCAAACTTCATAAATACTGTTCTTCCTGATAATAAATGTTTTCCAGCTAGTTTCAGGTCACAGGATATTATCCCTCAAGATTGTGTATCTCCATTGCCCTAAAGTACCTCTTATTACTGGACCAAACTGAAAGAATTTCAAATGACAGAATAACAGTTCTGTCAACTTGCCATTCTGGCCTTTTATACTCGTGCAATGGAAGGAAGTACAAGGGTTGGTGCAAGTTTCTGTATTATTGGTTCCTAACACTTTCAGAAGACTTCCAGTTTCCACTCCAACATGTAAACAGTGTGGAAGTGATCACGCCCATATTTACCATAGGAAAAAGATGAAACTTTTATCAATAATATTCCCTGGACTCACCAAATATTTGAAATTACCAGGCAAACTACCAATATGACAAGCATAACTGTAATACCAGAAGGAAAGAGAATAGAGCAGAAGAAATATTTGAAGTAATAATGGTTAAGATTTGGGGCAGAAAGACATATCTTAACAAATTTAAAGGAAGATGAAATGTACAAAGCATGCTCTCAGATGACAATGAATTAAAGCAGAAATTAATAACAGAAAAATAACTGAAAAATCTCCAAATATTTAGAGATTAAACAATATACTAACAATATGCTTCTAAGTAACAAAAGTCAAAGAAGAAGCCTCAAGACAAATTTCAAAATATTTTTACCAAGTTAAAATGAAAATACAACTTATCAGAATTTGTGTTATGCTTAGAGGATAGTTTACAGCATTGAATGCATATTTTAGGAAAGAATAAAGATCTAAAACGGTAATGTAAGCGTCTATCTTATGAAACAAGAGAAAGAAAAGTCATTACAGCCTAAAGTATGTAGAAAAAGAGAAATAATGAAATTTAGAGTAGAAAATAATTAACTTGAAAACAATAGAGAAAAATCAACGCAATGAAAAACTGGTTATTTACAAAGCTCATTAAAATTTATAAACCTCTAACTGCATTAAGCTAGAAATAAAGAAAAGAATCGGAAATTTCCAATATCAGATATAAAGTAGGGGCCATCACTGCTGACCCAATAAATGGATAATGAAGGAATACTATAAAACTGCATGCCCTAGAATGTGCTATTTTGGACAAAGCAGACCATTTCCTTGAAAGGCAAAAATCCACACAGGAGAAATAGGTAATCTAAAAAGACATTTATCTATTGAAGAAACAGTAAAAACTTAACCTCTGAAAAAGAAAGCGTCTGTCCCAGATCGTGTCACTCGTGAATTTTACCAAATATTTAGGGAAGACATGGTACGAATTTTCCCTAATCTCTTCCAGAAAGTAGAAGCAGGGGGAACACTTCCAAACTCTTCCTTTGAGGCAAACATTTTCCTAATATCAAAACCAGATGAGAATGCTACAAGGAAGGAAAAACAGACAAACATGTCTCATGAACATAGAAGAAGAAATTTTCAAGTATTTATTAGCAAATCAATCACACAACATATAAAACGTATAAAAAAGATTATGCACCAAGATTTACTGTAAAGATACAATAACAAAGACAGTGTGTTATTGATGAAAGAATAGATATATAGAACGATGGAATATGGTAGGGGGCCCAGAAATAGACCAACACAAACATATTCAAGGTTTTTCTGCAAAAATTAACTCAATGTGGATTATAGACCTGAATGATAAATGCCACACTAAAATTTCCAGAAGAATATATAAGAGAAAATATATTTGATTTTTGGTTTTGGTGATAAGTTTTCAAATACGACACCAAAACACAATATATAAAAGAAAATATTGATAAATTGAATTTATTAAACTTTTTTTTAAAGTTTGCTCTGGGGAAAAAAATGTTAATAGGGTAAAACAACTAGCACAGATGGAGAAAATATTTGTCAAACATGTACCTAATGATGGTCTTGTGTCCAAAATATTCAAATGACTCTTAAAACTCATCAATAAGAAGACAGATGATCCAATTTAAAAATGAGCAAAAGATCTGCCCAGACATCTCAGCAAACATGTACAGATGGAAGGTAAATGTAATATTGCCACTTAGCATTATTTTCCATTAATGAACTGTAAATTAAAATAATAATTAGATACCACTGCACACTTATTAGAATGTCTCAAATTAAAAAAAAAATCTGACAATACCAATTGCTAATGTAGGCGACGATCAATATGGACTCTCATTCATTGCTGGTGGTATAGCCATTTTGTCACAGTTTGGGAGTTTCTTAGAAAGCTAAAAGTAATTTTACCATGAGATCCAGCAATCTTACTCCTATGTATTTACCCAACTGGTTGGAAAATCATGTGCACTCAAAATCTTGCACACAGATGTTTAAAACAGCTTTAATTCATAACCTCTAAAAACTGTATACAACAAGTAGCCCTCCAATGGGTAGACAAACAAACAGTATTATTCAATATTGAAAGAAAATAAACTATCAAGTCAGGAAAAGACATGGATGAATGCTAAATGCCTACTGCTAAGTGAAAAGGCTACATACTGTATGAGTCCAATTATTGGACGTTTGGAGAGGGCAAAACTATATGGTAAGTTAATTAGTGGTTGCTAGGGGTTCGCGGGGTGGGTTGAGAGTTGAACGGATTGAAGCACACGGGGAATTTTTAGGGTAATGAAACTATTTGTGTGTATACATGACACCACGCGTTTGTCAAAATCCACACAACTTTACAGCACAAAGAGTGAACCTTAATGTAGACAAATTTTAAAAATATTTAGGTTTGGAGGATCCTGGGGTAGAATGAAGAATGTGACAATTTAAGTGTATCACAAATATATGAGAGGTCCTCACTGATGTGGCATGGGAGAAAATGCTGGTGACAATTGTACCTTTGGAAACGAGTGAAGTCTGTGAGACGAAAGGAAAAAGGAACTACACATACTCACTGCGCTGTAGTTGACAAAATTGTTCCCCACACAGTAAAGGTTCATAATTCTGACAGTGCTCTACACATAGACTGGAATTAATCAGTTAAGGAAATGGATGGCGGAGAGTGGGAGCCAGAGTGGGAGTTTAGAGGTAAGCAAGGGAGGAAACTATGATGATCTGTGTGGTAACGGATTAGAGATGAAGACGTAAGTCTCCCACTCACGTTTGGTTTAATATACATATGGAGGTTTACCGATAGAAATAGTCATAGTTCTGTGTAAATGCACAGGTGAGTACACACACATATATTCCTTCCTCTGTCAGCTGAGAGGGCCTAGGAGCAAGTCCACACCAGTAACAATGATTATCCTTAGCACTCATACCTTGGTTTCTAATAAAGAAACCAATAAAAGGAGACATTGCTGTTTTTAGGACTGGAGCAGGAAGTACATAGGGAATATACAATATAAGCCTTTTGTAGTGCCAGAAAGTAAGGCAGTGCTGGAAAAAAAAAAAGCCACAATGATGGTCATATGTCAAAGGGCCACAGGAGCCAACTGAAAGAGCTTACAATGTGAGCTTTGGAAAAATTTGAACACAATAATATATAAAGTAGTAATAGATTATAGCCCAAGATATAAAATAAATATCCATGAGTCCATAGTGATATAAATGAATGATCGAATAACAAACGAATGGAGGAGAAGCGACAAATCCCTCACGCAGAGGAATTTGAAATGATTTATGGAGATACTCTGCCCTCAAGGATCAGGAGCAGAAATCCCGACTTCTGAAGTCTGGTCTGCTCATAGTGACTTCCTCTCAAACAGCACAGTGTGGAAAGGGGGAAAAATGTTTAGCTTTACAGTGCAGAAACCTGGCAAACACTACGTCAGCCAGGTGAGCAAGATCAACATTAACAGTGACAAGTTGAGAGTATGTAGCCTTGATGTGATGTGATGAAAAGGGCAAGTAGTCCTCAAAAATAACATGTCACATCAGTCTAATCATACAACACAATAATAATTTCAATAAAGATGCATCCCGAAAATACCTGAGCAGTACTCTTCAAAATTGCCAAATTCCCCAAAAGTAAGGAAAGTCTGAAAAATTGTGACAGCCAAGAGAAGCCTAAACAAACACGGCCCCAAATGTAAGGTCATATTCTGGTTGGGATCCTGGAACAGAAAGGACATCAGGTAAAACCAGGAAATATGAACAAACTCTGGACCTTCATAATGATGCACCAATATTGGTTCATTAATTGTGACAAATAGACCATTCTAATGTAAGATGTTAACAGTAAGTGAAATTGAGTGTGAGGTGTATGGGAACTTTCTATACTATCTTCTGTAAATCTAAAACTCTTCTTAAATAAAAAGTTTACTTAAAATATTTTATTTTTTAAAATAAAAGTTCACTTAAAATTATCTATGCACTCATGGATATTTATTTTATATTTTGGCCTATAATTATATATATAAGTGTATATATATATATAACTTATACATAATCTCATTATTTCTTCATTCCTGTCCCTGTTCCAGTCTTCATGGGTGCTCTCTGAGTTGTCAATTACATGACTTGTGCTTCCTTTGAATGCATGTAAGTACTATTCAAAAAGGCGTGTGCATGAACTGTAAGGGACAAAGCATTCTCATTATGTTATTTAAAAACCTGTACTCTAAGACTGTCTTCTTTGGAGCTGTGTGAATTAACCAAATGAAAAAATCTCATATGTGATCTTATCAAACTGTGATTCTGAAGGACAAGGCTATTTTCAAAATTCCCACGTAGTTTCTATCTAAGTTAGGGTCTGATTTCTATTTCATTTAAGACACCATAATCCTCCTATTCACTCACAACCATATTTTCTTGTGGCAGAAAGCTACATAGCCCACTCTCATCCCATCTAGTCCTTCCTTCCTGCTTTCTTTCCTTCCTTCCTTCCTCCTCGCCGGCCTGCATGCAGCGAGTGGCTACCATATGCTAGAAGATAAGACAAATACTAGGCCTATCCTTTTGGAGTTTACAACCTGTTAAGAAGAGACAGACATTAAAATCAAAAAGCTGTATGTTACTCTAGTATACAAAAGAGCAAAATATGAAAAGTCTATCCAGAAAGACTAACGTATATAAGGTAGAAAATCCAGGGTTTTGTCTGTTTCTATTAACTCTGCAACAAGAACATTTCAAAAAATATTCCACATCTTGCCAAAAAATAAAAATGAACCATCAAAAAAGTCCAAAAAACAGAGCTCATTTGTCAGTCATAGGCAAAGCAGTTTAGGTTTAACTGCTGGAGACCTCCGTGTACAAAGGCTTAAGTCCAATGGAGGTATTTCTTTTTCATGTAAAAGTGAGGCGGGTAGGCTGCTCGAGCTAGTACAGTGGCCCTGCTCGCTGATGTCCCCAGGAATACAGGCTTTTCTCCACATATTGCTTCACCAACACTAGTGGGTAACATTATTCTAAATATATTCATATTCAAATATGGCAATTAGGACTTGGAACATATTACCCAGGTAGCAGACTGCAAGAAAAGACCTAGGAAAATGCAACAAAAATGAGAGCTTTTAGGGGAGCTTTTAGGAGAGCTTTGTCTTTTAGGGGAAGCTCTAGGAATGTGACATACAGCACTTCTGTTTATATCTATCTTTGACCTAGCTGTAAATGAGGATGGAGAATGTGACCTTTATTCTAAACTATCATATGCCCAGGTAAAAGTTATAGGAAAAGGAAAAATAGATGTTAGGGACAGCTGGCAAGTTCTACCATTCCTACTTAGAATCCATAGGGAGGTAGCTTGGCCTCTCTGCATGCATTCATAAATCACCACTGCTTACACCCAGTCACACACAGATTATGTCTATAAAATAATGCTGATTAATAACACATGATGAAATTATGAAAAATTTCTGTATCTGCATCCTCCAATGGAATAACCGGTAGCCATATAGACTATTATTGAGCACTTGAAATTTGGTTTATGTGATTGAAAAACTGAATTTTTTATTTGATTAGATTTAAATAGGTTCACGTGACCAGTGGTATCATATTAACAACATAGCTGTACAACTTTAAATTGTTCCCATAGCTATGATCGGCTTGAACTTGTTCCCCAGTTTCTGATGGACCCCGTATAGGTCAGTGTGCTTAAACACCTGATGAGAGCAAGCTTTCCAACTTAGAGGGAAAATGCAATAACCTGATAAAGTGAACAAAACCTTAGTCAGAGAAACACGCTCCCTTCCTTTTGCCCTGTCCTCATTGAGATTCTAGCCTAGGCTTTCTTTCTCACATCCTGCTATCTTTTATGTTTCTAAATTAAAAAATAAGCAATAACATAGAAAAAACTATCTGGTATGACCCTTTATATTAATTTGTAGTGTTGTCTGGGGTTGTTTGAGCACTCAATCAGCCCAGTAGGTCATGTCATAAGGATACATGGGGCAAAGCTAGAAACGGCCTAAAAATTCTGGAAAATGCAGTATTATCGATCTTCCTGCAACAACTCTGGAGGATCATAGATCTTTGAAGAAATCAAAGATTTCTCTCCTCTCTGGGGTCCGTTTAAACACATTCAGCAGAAGTTATGTTAGCAACACTTTTTTCCCTCATGGATATGTGCA